>NC_134355.1:84450358-84750358 GCF_048569485.1 Anomaloglossus baeobatrachus | reverse complement strand
GCACCCACTCTCCTCAAATGGAGGGTCTGCCCTCCTAGAAAATGGGGGATACGTTTCCTGAACGTGCCCCCATATTCTAGAAGGTCCAGAGGCGACGTGGGACATCCATATGGATTTCTGCGGACCCATTTTTTTTTATTAAATTGGAGAACAAGGGAATGATTTGGGGAGTGTTTTTTCTAATAAAACATTTTTTGTTGTCTTTTTTTGCTTTTGTTTACTGTCAATTAGTTATGTCGGGTGTCTGATAGACGCCGTGACATCACTAATTGCTGGGCTTGATGCCAGGTGACATTACACATCTGGTATCAACCCCATTTATTACCCCGTTAGCCAACGCACCAGGGCGCGGGATGAGTTGGGGCGAAGCGCCAGGATTGGCGCATCTAATGGATGCGCCACTTCTGGGGCGGCTGCGGCCTGCTATTTTTAGGCTGGGAAGAGTCCAATAACCATGGCTCTTCCCACCCTGAGAATACCAGACCCCAGCTGTCAGCTTCACCTTGGCTGGTGATCTAATTTGGGGGGACCCCATGTTATTTTTTTTTTTATTCTTTATTTATAAATAAAAAAAAAAACATGGGGAGCCCTCCAAATTGATCACCAGCCAAGATGAAGCTGCCAGCTGTGGTTTGCAGGCTACAGCTGTCTGCTTTACCCTGACTGGCTATCAAAAATAGGGGGGACCCCACGCCATTTTTTTCATTTTTTTTTTTTTTTTTTTTATTGGATAAATACTAAGCTAGGCACCCTTTAGTGCCACATGAAAGGTACTAAAGGTGCCAGCTTAGAATATGCTGGCGGGGGTAGGACGTTCTATATATTTGACATCCCTTCATCCATTGACGCTTTTTAGGCTGTGTGCCCACAATCAGGGTTTGCAGCGTTATGGGCGCTGAGTGTTTTCCCTGCGTCCATAACGCTGCGTTGTGCAGTAGAAGCACAGTGGAAGGATTTTTGGAGATCCCATGCCCACTGTGCTTCTTTTCTCCGCAGCATAAACTGACCGGTAGCGTGGCTTCCCGAGCCTCAGCATGTCAATTTATGCTGCGGAGACGAGTGTTCTCTGCAGGTAGTATAGAGCTCCACAGCAGCCTGAACCCAAATCGTGGGCATGGGCAGCTGCAGGAAGGCTGACACTGTGTACTAGACGCCGTGTCGCTGGATCATGGCCACATAGCCTTAGGCCCCTTTCACACGTCAGTGATTCTGGGACGTTTGTGCTTTTTTTTAAACGTACCAGAATCACTGACATACGCAGACCCATTATAATAAATGGGTCTGCTCACACATCAGTGATTTTTCACTGCACGTGTCTCCATGCGGCGTACCCGCGTGTGCGTGATTGCCGCACGGAGACATGTCCATTTTTTTCTGGCATCACTGATGTCCCACGGACCACGCAGTGGTGTGATCCGTGAAACACGTGCCAGAAAAAAACGTGCTTTTAAAATAAAAAACATTTTAACTCACCCGGCTCCAGCGATGTCCTCTGCAGCCCGTCCTCCCTGTTCCTTCTGTGCCGGCTCATTATTGTCGCGCATATTCATGATGCACGACACAGCCAACCCGGAACCAGCTGCTGCGGGGGTCAGTGCCGGCCGGATGCTGCACCGCGGGAGCGATCAGCACCATGGAGAGCGGGAGCGGGCGCAGGTGAGTTAATCTCTAAGTGCAATCACGGGCCACGGAGAACGGAGCCCGGATTGCACTTAGACAACCCACGTGTGCCGTGATTCACGGCACACGGAGGGACATGTGCGTGTTTTACACGCCAGTGAAAAACGTCAGTGTTTTCACTGACGTGTGAAACGGGCCTAAAAGTGAGAATATTGTTGCTACAGCAACATTTTGGGTGAAGTAGCTGTGGATTCAAAATGCTTAATATACTCCTGAATAAAATCCTTGATGGGTGCAGATTCCAAAATGGGGTCACTTGTGGGGGTTTTCTGACGTATAGGTACCTAAGGGGCTTGGTGCGCGAAGTTTATTTCAACTTTTCCAAAATTCAAATGGTGCTCCTTCCATTCCAAGCCCTCCCATTTATCCAAACAGAATGTGGAGAAGGAAATGACATCACAGGTTTTTTTTTCCAAAGGTCTGTGTTCAACCAACTTTATTATCACTGACAAGTCTTAAAAAACGCACCTAAAAAAACGCATGAAAAACGCATGAAAAACGCATGAAAAACGCATGAAAAACGCATGCGTTTTCGATGCTTTGTTTCTCAAAAAGCATTGTTTACAATTCTCCCCTCTGCCAGAGGGTGCGTTTTTTTCCGCGCGGAAAAAAAAGCAACGTGTGCACATACCCTTATACTAACCCTGGCGTAAGAGAAAGAAGTGGAAAACAATTGATCCAAACACACAAAATATACTTGTTACCCAAGAAAAAAATAGACAGCAAGCATCCAAAAATATTCAGTGTATTGGAGCAGAAGACTGAATGGAGGTTGCTCTAACATATTATATGTAACTTACAGTAGTAGACGGGGCAGGCTTTGGTACTCACATGCTTTATTTGTTGTCTAGGATTCCTCAAACTCACAAAAAGGCTTCATTCTTCAACCTGCAGCACAAAAAAGGAAAAAATAAATGATACTAGCTCATGAAGTGGAATTGCCCCTAGATAAGTCAGTTCACCCAGCATGAAACTAAATCTCAGAATGCATAAAATCGCTATAGTAAAAACAAAACACAAGCCCCTTAGTATAGGAAGGGTACTACCGCAGTTTAAGGCTGAGGTCACATGAGCGTAATTATTAAAAAATTAAAAATATCGGTCCAATTTTCATCCAGAAAAGTAGGATTTGTTTTCTCACTTGTCCGTGTGCTGTCTGTTTTTTTTTTTTTTACATTAGCAAGTTTTACTAACACTGCTAAATTGGTTCAGAGACCAAACTAGTTGAACTCAATTTTGTGGTGGTAAAAACGAGTATTATGCTTAAATTTGATGATTGGCTGTAATTTTTAAGATCCAGAGGAGGTTGTAATTACTTATGACACCTTTCTTGCAAACTTATAGAAAAATGTAACCTTTATTATTTCATCATCATTATTGCATTGTTAGAAGCTAGTCTATTACATCCTCTATTTAGTCTATTGAGCCTTCCATATTCTATCATTTTCGGGTGTCCAATTGAAAAAAACGCCAACTCACCTCGATGATTTAGTCCTAATTACAGTGGCATCACCTACTTTTATAAATGCTCTCTGTGTAAGGTTTACATTTTTTGCATTTCCTAGCATATTGATATGTTTCTATGTTTTTGCTATGTTGTATGCTTTAACACACAACCCCAAACAGCTATTTAATAGTTTTACCTCCCTCCTTCGCCCACCACTGCCCCCTCCAACCTCCCTCATCTCCGCAGAAGAATTTGCTACATATTTCAAAGAAAAGATCGACCAAACTAGGCAAGTCTTTTCTGCTCAACCACCACAACCCCTTCATATAACAGACCACTACCCCTCCCCATAAACTTCCTCCCCACCATCACCGAAGGAGAGCTTGCACATCTTCTCTCAAAAGCGCACCTCACCACCTTCACACTCGACCCCACCCCATCTCACCTCCTCCCCAACCTCACCACTATCCTTATTCCCGCCTTAACCCATCTCTTCAACCTATCTTTATTGACTGCTACCTTCCCTTCTGCCTTTAAACATTCAACAGTCACACCCATCCTAAAGAAACCTTCCCTCGATTCAACCTCTACTACCAGCCATCGCCCCATATCACTACTCCCGTTTGCCTCAAAACTCCTCGAACAGCATCTCCATGCTGAACTTTCCTCCCACCTCTCCTTAAAGGCCCCATTACACGCAACGTCATTGCTAACGATATGTTGTCGGGGTCACGAAATTCGTGACGCACATCCGGCGTCGTTAGCGACGTCGTTGCGTGTGACACCTACGAGGGACCGCTAACAATCAGAAATACTCACCATATCATTAATTGTTGACACGCTGTTCATTTTCAAAATATCGTTGATTGTTCAGGACGCAGATTGTTCGCCGTTCCTGAGGCAGCACACAACGCTACGTGTGACTCCCCGGGAACGACGAACAACAGCGTTCCTGCGTCCTCCGGCAACGAGGTGGGATTAACGTTAATGCGGCAGCTCTCCGCCCCTCCGCTTCTATTGGTGGCCCGCTGAGTAATATCGCTGTGACGCCGAACGAACCACCCCCTTAAAAAAGAGGTTGTTTGGCGGCCACAGCGATGTCGTTAGGAAGGTAAGTATGTGTGACGCGTACCGGCAAATTTGTTCGCCACGGGGAGCGATTTGCCCGTGACACACGAACATCAGGGGCTGGTGCTTTCGCTAGCGATGTCGCTGCGTGTAAAGCAGCCTTTACTTTCACTTTGACAACCTACAGTCCAGCTTCTGTCCACATCATTCTACTGAAACTGCCCTGACTAAAATCACAAATGACTTACTGCCAAAGCTAACAACCACTTCTCTATACAGTGGAACCTTGGTAAACGAGAACAATCCGTTCTGGGAGTGTGCTTGTTAACCAAGTTACTCGTTCAGCAAAACAAGATTTTCCATAGGAAATCATTGCAATGCAAACAATTCGTTCCACAACTTGTTAAATGTCCCATCCTGGTCCCCTGTTGTGCCATTCCACACATGCACAAACCCACACAAACTCACACATATTATGCTCATCTTACATTCCGTTCCATCGCCGGCCTGCTGGGACGACTTGCTGTTTGCTAGTATGGGCTGTGTATCGGGTAACCATCATGACGAGGGAGGAACTTCCGCACCCAGAGCGCTGACGTCAAAGGCAGGAGCCGTTTGCCTCTTATTGCTCAGCGCGCTGCCTTTGAGTAGCGGCTGACAGCGGAAGTTCCTGCCTCGTCGCGATGCTTGTAAATACACATCCTGCAGCGGCGACCTACAAGACCCAGGAGGCCGTTGATGGAACGGAAGATAAACATATTATGCTCACCTTACCTTCCGTTCCATCGCCGGCCTCCTGGGTCTTGTAGTTCGCCGTGAGGATTCCTCCCTCGTCGCGATGTACCACGAACTACAAGAACGATGAGGCCGGCGATGGAACGGAAGGTAAGGTGAGCATAATACTGTATGTGTGCGCGTGCGTGTTTGTGTGTGTTTTGTGCGTGCTTGTGTGTGTTTTGTGCGTGCTTGTGTGTGTTTGTGTGGACTGCAAGAGCGGGTCAGAGCGCGGTGGATGTACAGAACAGGAAGTGTGTGCGGTGAGTATTTTGATCGTACAGCAAAGCTTTCTCGTAAACCGAGTTAGAAATTTACAGAAAGCTTTGCTTGTTAAGCGAAATTCTAGTTAACTGGGTTACTTGTTAAGCGAGGTTTCACTGTACTCCTACTTCTAGACCTGTCCTCAGCCTTTGACACTGTCGACCACTCCCTCCAGCTACAGATCCTCTGTTCACTTGGTGTCAGAGACATCGCCCTCTCTTCGATCTCTTAATACCTTTTCAAACCGCACTTTTTAGTGTCTATCACTCCCACACAACCTCTTCACCCGCCCGATCTCTGTTGGCGTCCCTCAAGGCTCTGTCCTGGGACCCTTACTCTTTTCCATCTATACATTTGGCCTTGGACAACTCATAAAGTCCCATGGCTTCCAGTACCACCTATATGCCGATGACACTCAGATCTACCTCTCTGGCCCAGATGTCACCTCTCTGCTGTCCAGAATCCCAGAGTGTCTATCGGATATATCTTCCTTCTCCTCTCTCTTCCTAAAGCTCAATGTGGCCAAAACTGAACTGATCATCTTTCCACCATCTCACCTACACTCTCTACCTGATCTATTACAATAAATAACATCATGCTCTCCCCATTACCCAAAGTTCGGTGCCTCGGAGTGACCTTTGACTCTGCTTTGTCCTTCATACCACACATTCAATCCCTCACCACCTTCTGCCGTCTTCAACTCAAAAATATTTCCAGAATCCGTCCCTTCCTCAATTCTCAATCTACAAAAATGCTAGTGCATGCTCTCAGTCTCCCGCCTCGATTACTGCAACATCCTTCTCTGTGCCCCCCCCCCCAGCTAACACTCTCGCCCCTCTCCAGTCCATTCTTAATTTTGCTGCCCGAACCTCTCTCCTAAATACCACACCGCTTATCCTCTCTGCAAGTCCCTCCATTGTCTCCCAATCTTCCATCGTATCCAATTCAAACTACTAACACTGACCTACAAAGCCATCCATAATCTGTCTCCTCCGTATATCTCTGAACTAATCTCTTGCTACACTCCAAAACGTAATCTCCGGTCCTCCCAAGATCTCCTTCTCTCTTCCTCTCTCATTCGCTCCTCACACAACCGACTCCAAGACTTCTCCCGAGCATCCCCAGTCTTCTGGAACTCACTGCCTCAGCACGTCAGACTATCTACTACACTTGCAAACTCATCTGTTCAGAAATGCCAAAAATATTCAATGACCCCACTGCCCCACCACCGTGCGGAGCTGCCACCTCACCACCGTGCAGAGCTGCTGCCCAACCTACACCCCACCTACTGTCTCCTCCCCAAAATCCTATAGAATGTAAGCCTGCAAGGGTAGGGTCCTCTTCCCCCTGTACTAGTCTGTCTATTGTAACTTATATATGTATTCTGTATGTAACCCCCTTCTCATGTACAGCACCATGAAATCAATGGTGCTCTATAAATAAATATTAATAATAATAATTTTTTCAGATATGCCCTGTTATTGCATTAAAGCGGATAGTTTTTGCTACATATGTGGATAAGTTACTTTTGTGTCATGAAGGCAATACTTGACAACCGTGATAAGGAAATCCTACAACCTGTATTTGGTTGCAGAACAGGAAATCAGGACAAGAGTTGGACTCCACACATATGCTGCAGTAGATGTGCATCACATCTTACCAAGGGATTGCATGTGAGGAGGCAATCCATGCCCTTGCAGGCCCAATGATCTGGAGAGAGCCAAATAATCACAATACCAATTGCTATTTGTGCAGGGTGCCCCCATTAGGAAAAGAGGAGTTTAAAGGAAGAAGTGGACTTTATCAAATATTCCATCTACAATACGACCAGTACCACATGCAAAAAACCTGCCGGTTACAAAAATCACCAAAAACATTTTCAGTCGAGTCAAGAGGGGAAGAAGAGGACGCTTGGTGTCATGAAGCATCTTCCTCTTACGACCCCGACCTTCTGTCAGCAATCTCAATTGAACCAAACCTTAAGGCCCCGTCACACTAAGCAACATCGCTAGCAACATCGCTGTTAACGAACAACTTTTGTGACGTTGCTAGCGATGTTGCTGTGTGTGACATCCAGCAACAGGTAACCTGGCCCCTGTTGTGAGGTTGTTGGTTGTTGCTGAATGTCCTGGGCCATTTTTTAGTTGTTGCTGTCCCGCTGTGAAGCACAGATCGCTGTGTGTGACAGCGAGACAGCAACAACTAAATGTGCAGACAGCAGGAGCCGGCTTCTGCGGAGGCTGGTAACCACAGTAAACATCGGGTAACCAAGAAGCCCTGTCCTTGGTTACCCGATATTTACCTTTGTTACCAGCCTCCGCCGCTCTCACTGTCAGTGCCGGCTCCTGCTCTGTGCACATGTAGCTGCAGGACACATCGGGTTAATTAACCCGATGTGTGCTGTAGCTAGGAGAGCAGGGAGCCAGCGCTAAGCAGTGTGCGCTGCTCCCTGCTCTGTGCACATTTAGCTGCAGTACACATCGGGTAATTAACCCGATGTGTGCTGTAACTAGGAGAGCAGGGAGCCAGCGCTCAGTGTGCGCTGCTCCCTGCACGTGTAGCTCCGTGCGCTGGTAACCAAGGTAAATATCGGGTTGGTTACCCGATATTTACCTTAGTTACCAAGCGCAGCATCTTCCACGCGGCGCTGAGGTCTGGTCACTGGTTGCTGGTGAGCTCACCAGCAACTCATGTAGCGACGCTCCAGCGATCCCTGCCAGGTCAGGTTGCTGGTGGGATCGCTGGAGCGTCGCAGTGTGACATATCACCAGCAACCTCCTAGCAACTTACCAGCGATCCCTATCGTTGTTGGGATCGCTGGTAAGTTGCTTAGTGTGACTGGACCTTTATACCACAAAGTGAACTGAATGATCTTGTAAAGCCCGCTACACACGCTTCAATATATCTCACAATCCGTCGTTGGGGTCAAGTTGTAAGTGACGCACATCCGGCATCGTTTGTGAGGTATCTGCGTGCGACAGCTACTTGCGATCAGGATTGAACGCAAAACCGTTGATCGCAAACACATCGTATCATTCTCTAGAATTGAGCGTTTTGTTGCACGAACCTAGTCAATTGTAATGTGTGACACCGCCGCTCCGGTCACCTCCACGCAGGTAATGAAGACAGCCGCGCGATCAGCTGCTGTCACTGAGGTTACCCGCTGTCACTGGATCCAGCGGTGGCCGCGGGTAACCTCAGTGACAGCTCAGCTGATCGCGCTACTCACCTCAGTTGCTGCATGGAGGTGATAGGAGCGGCTGTGAGTAGCGCGATCAGCTGAGCTGTCACTGAGGTTACCCGCGGCCACCGCTGGATCCAGTGACAGCGGGTAACCTCAGTGACAGCTCAGCTGATCGCACGGCTGTCTTCATTAGCTGTGTGGAGGTGACCGGAGCGGCGGTGTCTGCTGCAGCTCCGGTCACCTCCATGCAGCAGCGCTGGAAGCGACGCTGGAGCATCCTGGATTCCGCCGGACATGGAGGGCTTTTTGGGGCTAATTAAAGTGGTGAACCAGGGTATATGTTTGTGTTTTTTATTTCTAATAAAGGATTTTTTCGGGTGTGTGTGTGTTTATTTACTGTAATTTACAGATTAATCATGGAGGGTGTCTCATAGACGCCTGCCATGATTAATCTAGGACTTATTGGCAGCTATGGGCTGCCAATAACTCCTTATTACCCCGATTTGCCAACGCACCAGGGTAAATCGGGAAGAGCCGGGTACAGTCCCAGAACTGTCGCATATAATGTATGCGGCAATTCTGGGCGGCTGTTGGCTGATATTGTTAGGCTGGGGGGCTCCCCATAACGTGGAGCTCCCCATCCTGAGAATACCAGCCTTCAGCCGTATGGCTTTATCTGGCTGGTTTTAAAATTGGGGGGAACCGCACGCCGTTTTTTTAAATTATTTAATTATTTATTTCACTACACAGTATAGACACGCCCACCGGCTGCTGTGATTGGGTGCAGTGTGACACCTGTCACTCAGAGTGGGGGCGTGTCTCACTGTAACCAATCATAGGCGCCGGTGGGCGGGGAAAGCAGGGAATACCAGATTGTTTAATGGGCGGCCGGCTTTTTCAAAACAGTAAAAGCCGCCGGAGCAGTGTGAATGCCGTGCAGCGCCGGGGATCGGGGATCGGTGAGTATGAGAGAGGGCTGCTAACTTCAGTAACTTAGGAGATTAGCGGTCACCGGTGAGTCCTTCACTGGTGACCGCTAATCAGGGCGCGACACAGACAGAGCCGCAGCATGACCATGAAGTCGGGTGAAGTTCACCCGAGTTCATTCTGACAGTGCGGCTCTGTCTGTGTCTGCTGTCATCTGCCATTCAGCTCTGCTACATGGCTGTCTGTGCCTGCTGTTAGCAGCCATGTAGCAGAGCTGAATGGCAGATGACAAAGTAAAAACGCATCCCTACACATTACACACGCTTGTCAAGTCAATAAATAAAAAAAAAAAAAAAAAGGTGCCCAATGCATACGTCACAGAACACATGATCTAAAGGATCGCACACAAAATTGACCAATTTAACATAGACTACTAACGCTGGTGTGACAGCAAATGAACGACCAACGTGAAATCTCATAAGATCCCGTATGCAACCTGGGCGTGTCACATCGCAAATGCGATTGTACAACTAATTGCAACGTGTAAAGTGGGCTTTAGAGATTTGGATCTGCCCAATAGTAAGGATGAGCTCTTAGGTTCCAGGCTACAGCAGAGGAATCTCTTAGAGGGCGATCTTGTAGCATGCAACAAAATCAACGGTTAAATGGAAGCTCTGATGATAAATTATAATCCAGAGGAATGGAGGCTCCTTATCGATTCATCTAAATCAAGCCTAAAAGTTGTCTTGCAGCGTAATGGCAATGTGCTACTTTCAATTCCAGTTGGTTTTGCAGTCCACATGAAAGAAACCTATGACAACATAAAACAGCTGTTGAGGTGCCTGAACTATGACCAATATATGTGTGCCCTTTGTGGTGACTCTAAGGTGGTTGCCCTTTTGCTCAGTCTCCAGGGTGGATACACAAAGTACTGGTACCTTCTGTGTGAATGGGATAGTCATGCACATTCACTTCAGATAGAGTAAACATGTCCTGCATCTTGTACTTGTTCACCCACATGAGAGTTTGTTACCCCTATTGCATATCAAGTTGGGCCTCATGCAGACCTTTGTAAAGGCAATGGAAAAATGCAAAAGCATTCAAGTATCTCACTGATAAATTTCCAAGGCTGAGTGAAGCTAAGATAAAGGAAGGAGTCTTTATTGGACCTCTGATTCGTAAGCTTCTTTAAGGCTATGTGCGCATGCTGCATCTTTGTGGTGACCACAAAGATGCACATTTTTGGTCCCAAAAAAAAAAAAAAAAAACACACCCCAGCATGCATTTTTGCCACATTTTACTGCGTTTTTTACAGCATTTTTGTCCAGTGCATTTTTTAAGTCAAATATATTGACTGGAAGGGCTCATAAACGCATAAAGCATTGAAATGCTCACAAAAATGGTCACCACAAAGACGTAGCCAAAAAAAAAAAAAAAGCTGCAACGTACTCACATCAATAATGAAATCTCAGACTTTGCAGGGAAATGAAATGCATGCTGTTTTGGGACCAAAATTGGACCCAAAAACGCATAAAAACACAGCAGAAATGCAGAGTGCGCACAAGGTCTAAGGGGTACTTCTCACACAGCGAGATCGCTAGTGAGATCGCTGCTGAGTCACGCTTTTTGTGACGCAGCAGTGACCTCATTAGCGATCTCGCTGTGTGTGACACTGAGCAGCGATCTGGCCCCTGCTGTGAGATTGCTGCTCGTTACACACAGAGATGGTTCATTTTTTGGATGTTGCTCTCCCGCTGTGAAGCACACATCGCTGTGTGTGACAGCGAGAGAGCAACGATCTGAATGTGCAGGGAGCCGGCGTCTGGCAGCCTGTGGTAAGCTGTAACTAAAGTAAATATTGGGTAACCAAGGGAAGCCCTTTCTTGGTTACCCGATATTTACATTAGTTACTAGCATCGCCGCTCTCACGCTGCCAGTGCCGGCTCCCTGCTCTCTGCACACATAGCCGGAGTACACATCGGGTAAATAAGCAAAGCGGTTTGCTTATTAACTCGATGTGTACTGTGACTAGGAGTGCAGGGAGCCAGCGCTAAGTGGTGTGCGCTGATAACAAAGGTAAATATCGGGTAACCAAGCGCTTGGTTACCCGATATTTACCTTAGTTACCAAGTGCAGCGTCGCTTCCACGCGCCGCTGGGGGCTGGTCACTGGTGAGATCTGCCTGATTGACAGCTCACCAGCGACCATGTAGCGACGCACCAGCGATCCTGACCAGGTCAGATCGCTGGTGGGATCGCTGGAGTGTTGCTAAAGTGTGATGGTACCCTAAAGGGAATCTGTCAGGAGATTTTGTAGTACAATACTAATATTATCTTTGAAAGGGCTTAAAGAGACCTGTCAGAATCAGTAACATATTATTATAGCTTTTCCTGTTATCTTGCTAGAAGCTCATTAGAATTCAGTGTCTCCCTACGCAGGAGTGCAATGGAGACCTCTGTGTGGGTAACGCGTCCCAAGTAATCCACACAAAAGGTCTACATTGCGCTCCTGCGTATGCTCATTTCTCTCTGCCCTGCTGAGGGCAGATCAAAGTATTGTAGTTCACAAAAAGAAAAAGAAGCTCATACAGAAATTGGATGCGCACACCAGCCAATCTATACGTAGTATAAAATAAGTACTCTTTATAGTATCCAAAAAAACTTCAAAACATACAATTAAGATTCTAAAATCATGTATAAATCCAAAAGGACCTCCACACCATGTATGATGAATAGACAAAATCCCCTAAAGCAATCATATAATATGTATAAGGCGGGCTTTGCACGTTGCGACTTCGCAAGCCGATGCTGCGATGTCGCACGCGATAGTCCCCGCCCTCGTCGCAGGTACAATATATAGTGTTAGCTGGCGTAGTGAAAATTATCGCTACGCCAGCTTCACATGCACTCACCTGGCATGCGACCGTCGCTCTGGCCGGCGACCCGCCTCCTTGTTAAGCGGGCGGGTCGTGTGGCGTCACTGCGACGTCACACGGCAGGCGGACAATCGGAGCGGAGGGGCGGAGATGAGTGGGATGTAAACATCCCGCCCACCTCCTTCCTTCCGCATATTCTACGGAAGCCGCGGTGACGCCGGTAGGAGATGTTCCTCGCTCCTGCGGCTTCACACACAGCGATGTGTGCTGCCGCAGGAGCGAGGAACAACATCGGACCATCGAGTCAGCGTAATTATGGATTACGCCGACGCTGCACCGATGATACGATTGCGACGCTTTTGCGCTCGTTAATCGTATCATCTAGGCTTTACACACTACGATGTCGCATGCGATGCCGGATGTGCGTCATTTTCAATTTGACCCCACCGACATCGCACCTGCGATGTCGTAGTGTGCAAAGCCTGCCTAAATCTATAGACAATGGCAATGCCCTGAACCTTATAATTCAAGTAAATACAATTTCAATGCATATTATACAGTATGTATACACCCAAATGAATAACTTGAAGCACAAATTAACCAGTAGTGCTCTATAGATAGGTTTATATACAGTGCCTTGCGAAAGTATTCAGCCCCTTTGAATTTTTCAACCTTTTCCCACATTTTAGGCTTCAATCATAAAGATAAAAATGTTAATGTTATGATGAAGAATCAACAACAAGTGGGACACAATTGTGAAGTTGAACGATATTTATTGCTTATTTTAAACTTTTATAAAAAAAATAAATAACTGAACATTAGGGCGTGCAATATTATTCGGTCCCTTTAAGTTAATACTTGGTAGCGCCACCTTTTGCTGCGATTACAACTGCAGTCGCTTGGGGTATGTCTCTATCAGTTTTGCACATCGAGAGACTGAAATTTTTGCCCATTCTTCCTTTGCAAACAGCTGGAGCTGAGTGAGGTTGGATGGAGGCGTTTGTGAACAGCAGTTTTCAGCTCTTTCCACAGATTCTCGATTGGATTCAGGTCTGGACTGTGACTTGGCCATTCTAACACCTGGATATGTTTATTTGTGAACCATTCCATTGCAGATTTTGCTTTATGTTTGGGATCATTGTCTTGTTGAAAGACAAATCTCCGTCCCAGTCTCAGGTCTTTTGCAGACTCCAACAGGTTTCATTCAAGAATGGTCCAGCATTTGGCTTCATCCATCTTCCCATCAATTTTAACCATCTTCCCTGTCCCTGCTGAAGACAAGCTGGCTCAAACCATGATGCTGCCACCACCATGTTTAACACTGGGGATGGTGTGTTCAGGGTGATGAGCTGTGTTGCTTTTACGCCAAACATATCGTTTGGCATTGTGCCGAAAAAGTTCAATTTTGGTTTCATCTGACCAGAGCATCTTCTTCCACATGTTTGGTGTCTCCCAGGTGGCTTGTGGCAATTTTTAAACAACACTTTTTATGGATATCTTTGAGAAATGGCTTTCTCCTTGACACTCTTCCATAAAGGCCAGATTTGTGCAGTGTACAACAGATTGTTGTCCTATGGACAGGCTCTCCCACCTCAGTTGTAGATCTCTGCAGTTCAGCCAGAGTGATCATGGGCCTCTTAGCTGCATCTCTGATCAGTCTTCTTGTTTCAGATGAAATTTTTGAGGGACGGCCGGGTCTTGGTAGACTTGCAGTGGTATGATACTCCTTCCATTTCAATATGATCGCTTGCACAGTGCTTCTTGAGAAGTTTAAAGTTGTTGAAATCTTTTTGGAACCAAATCCGGCTTTAAACCTCTCCACAACAGTATCACGGACCTGCCTGTTGTGTTCCTTGGTCTTCATGATGCTATCTACACTTTAAACAGAACACTGAGACTATCACAGAGCAGGTGGATTTAAACAGAGACTTGATTACACACAGGGCGGCTTATATTTATCTTCATCAGTCATTTAGGACAACATTGGATCATTCAGAGATCCTCAATGAACGTCTGGAGTGAGTTTGCTGCACTGAAAGTAAAGGGGAGGAATAATATTGCCCCACTTTTCAGTTTATTCTTTTGTACAAAAGTTTAAAATAAGCAATACATTTTGTTCAACTTCACAATTGTGTCCCACTTGTTGTTGATTCTTCACCATAACAATAAAATTTTTATCTTTATGTTTGAAGCCTGAAATGTGGAATAAGGTTGAAAAATTCAAGGGGGCCAAATACTTTCACAAGGCACTGTGATGTGATGGGGGTTTCACAGATGCCTCCCATTACTAATCTAGGGCTTAGTGACAGCTGTGGGCTGCCATTAACTTCTTATTACCCTGATTGCCACTGCACCAGGGCAATCAGGAAGAGACGGGTAAAGTGTCAGGACTATCACATCTAATGGAGGCGCCAATTCCAGGCAGCTGCAGGCTGATATTTTTAGGCTGGGGGCGCACAATAACCATGAGAGTCCCCAGCCTGAGAATTCCAGCCCACAGCTGTCGGGCTTTATCTGTGCTGGATATCATAATAAAGGGGGATCCTCTAACAATTTTTATTTATTTATTCTACTGTACGGTATAGACCCGCCCACCGGCCTCTGTGATTGGAAGCGTCAGACACACCATCACTCAGCGTGGGGGCTTGTCTGACTGAAACCAATCACAGACGCCGGTGGGTGGGGGAAGCAGTGCATATTCAATGAAGGTAAAGAGCATGCCGGGTAGTGAATAAGAGGCCCGGAAGCAGTGTGACAGCTACCCCGGTGACTCAGTAAGTATGAAGCGCATGCTCCTACCCCTTTGCGCCGGATTCTGGTCCCCATAGACTTTATATGAGGACCGGCATCTGACCAGATACCAGGGATCAATACCCCGCCGACCATGAGTCAGTGGGGGGTGTATCTGCCAGTCGTCCGAAACGCACGGACAAAACGCATAAAGAATTGACAGCAAAATAGAAACCTCATAGACTTTACTGGGGGAACAAAATACATGCATGTTTGTGACCACAAACTTCACCAAAACCGAAGTAAAAGATGCAGCGTGTGCATATAACCTCGGCGCATACCAGAAGGGCGCTCTCTTAGGGGTCACTGGATAACAGGACCCCAGCACCTGTACATAAAAAACATACATGGACTGATACCTGCAGAAATATCTCTGGCCCTGAACAATTATACCACACTCTCCTATGTTATTAATAACTTCACCTCATTAATACCCTAACCCTGCAAAATGCAAACAGAACTGCCTGCAACATACAGCACAACAAGCCTGCAAGCCCTACACCTGAGAAACCTAAAAAAGAACTACAACTCCCAGCATGCAGCTAATTAGCAACTATACAACAGCATGCTGGGAGTTGTAGTTTAGTGCAGAGGATGAGCAGCTACAGGTCACTACGTGGCGCCTTAAGCCCAGCAGCTTGGAATTACTGCACAACTACTGACGAGGGAGTTGGAGCGGGCGCACTGAACACTCACACACACCGGCGCTCCTCCGTCCGCCCCCAGCAGCAGGCCCCTCAGTCCCAGCAAGCAGCCCGGAGCCGGCTGGCATTTGCGCATGCGCGATGCCTATTGGTGGGTGTCGGATCACGTGGTGTCGCATAGCGCGCCTCCCCGAGGACGCGGAGAGAAGTGACGCGGCGCCGGCTCGCTGTGTGTGGCTGTGGCGGGAGCACCGAGTATAGAAAGCGGTAACCAGGGTGGTGCTATGGCAACAAACATTTACCTGGTTACTTCTTATCTCTCTGGTCCATGTTTTTAAAACGGTGCACTCAACGTCCAATAAAAGTTACCAATTTTGCAGTTTACGTCTCAGTTCTGAAGAATGTAGCGAGTTTAGATGTTATTGTTTACTGCTGGTTGCCTAGGTTACCGACCACCTCTGCAATCAAGGATGGAGGATATTTTGCTATGCAGCATGCTAGTGCAGGTCTGAAGCTGGGAGAGGCCCTGGCAGGATCAGTGCCCCTGCGCTCCCTGGTGCTGCAGACCTGTGCCGCTGCGGTGCCAGTGGTGTGACCGGTCAGTCTTCAGGAGAGCACCACCCCGGCACGTGGGAAGCTTCAGGAAAAAGGATAAAACTACTGCTTTAAAATGTAACCTGACCTACAGAAAGCTCTTTGTAGGGTACATTTACATTAGGCCTCTTTAATTGCAAAACCTATTTAACCCCTTCTTTTTTGTGGGGCACATAAGAAAAAACAAGTTAACAAGTGGCCAATAGAGGCAACAACCTGGCTGTCGTACCCGGCTCAGACGTGGTCACTGACTGCTGCCGTCGAGACTGTCAACAGTGCAGCTCATCCTCTGCTGGCTGCCCTATTGACGGGGAAGGACTGTCGATATCGTGCTGATTGACAGCTAGCTTTCCCCTGATTGACAATCGTCTTCCCGCTGCCTATCAGCAGGATGTGAACAGTCATTCCCCATCTACAGAGCAGAGCGGACAAGAAGACGGTGCTCTGTCTGGGAGACATCAGCGGAAGCCACTCAATTGCCAGCAGGAGCTGTCTGTGACTGTTCAGTTCCGGGAGAGAACGGGCACATCAGGTCGGAGGGTGCAAATCTTCCCAGGCGAGGTCCAATCCTTTCAATATTAGTGAAAAAAATTAGAAGCAACACCTCACAGGTTAACCATAGCAAGACTATGTTTTTATTTGCCCATTACAGCAACATTTCGGTCCATATATGGACCTTTCTCAAGATTGACACATAGGGACCAAAACGGTCAAAACATATATTAACAGCATTGGAAATACAAGAAGAACATCCTCAGGCACTTTTTGGCAGCTGCACGGAGACTGATCAGACCAGATTATGGAAAAAGGCGAAGACCCCTTCTAGATCCAAATTTGTTGCAGAACTCAATGAGATTTTCAGGATGGAAGAACAAATAAGTCAGGCAACAGAGACTTTGGAGAAAGTTCTAGACATGTGGACTCCCTGGGTTCTATTTAGGGACTCCTCGGAATTGGGACTCTGGATCACGGGATAAATGGGCTGGATCGGTGTGGGGGTGGGGGAGGGTTGGGGCTTGGGCACCCTATGCAGGACCTATTCTATCTCCCTTGCCTTCTCTTACTTTCTTCTTTTTCTTTTTCTTTTTAATGCATTCTTACCTTCTAAGCTTTCTACATTATTCCTCGCTTTCGCTTTCTCATTCATCTCTCTTTTCTATTAAAACAAGTGTGTTAATACTATGTGCATTGGACACAAGAACTCTTGTACCAACTATAAATATTATATGTGAATTTTTTTCTCTTATGGTATGGTTGCAATGATTAATTCTTGGATAATTGTCCCTTGATATTTTGTCTATAATAACTTCAAAAACTTTAATTTGAAAAAAAAAACATATATTAACAGCATTGGGCCTTGCCTGGGAAGATTTGCGCCTCCTGCCTTTATGCTGGTGTGGTATCTATTTTCTAATTATATATAATAATATTAAGTCAGTATACACTGTAGAATAAAATTACTGATATATGAAGACCAGTCATTGAACGGGTTTCAAAGGTGCACCAAGTAGGCAACAACGTAGGCTACCAGCTGCCTTGTGTTATGCACAAAGTATTTCAACATGGGTAAATAGGTAATATCTCACTGCAGCTGCACCCTACTAGTATCCCTAGCCGCACAACCAGAAACCCACAACTCGGACCTGTCTGCCCGAAAGGCCATTGCGTTGTTTCTTGTACCTCCTGAAAATCCACAAAGAATTGATATAACCAGCAATGAAATGCTGGAAAATGAGAGTAGCAACAGCAAGAAGGTGATTGGACAGAGACAATGAGCAGTAGTCACTTACCACCGGTTATGCCACTGCTGCCCCCCGATGATATCCTTTTTGAGTAGCGGTGATTAAGAAGGGACAGCAGCTTCTCTAATACTGTCCCATATCTTCTGTACCCTCTAAATCTGTTCCCACTGGCTCATTAACTGAAATTACACGTCATCAGGGGGCGGTGATAGAGTCAGGGTGAGTGACAGCAGCGCTGCCCCACAGCTTCTATCACCAACCTGAAATTAATTGACATCAGGGGGCAGCGCTTCTGTCACACCCTGCTTCTATCACTGAGGTGGTGGGGACAGAAACAGAGTGGACTGAAGATGTTGATATAGAAGGGTTAATAGTTTTCTATATTTCTATATTTTTAATACTTTATAAGTACATTTGGAACATTTTGTTTAATACATACCAGTCTCATAGTCTCATACTGAAAGTTTAATTTTTGTTTAAATATTTTCTTATCTCATATGCATGTTTCTAAGTCTCTGAGACTTCTAGGTGATATTTGACGCACGTCTGAGAGGAGAGGGGCAACTGGTGAACTTCCAATGGAAACATTTCATGCAGTGTTACATTGGTTTGTAAATGGTATAAGTTATGTGTGCATAGGTAAATAAACAGGAATGGTGTCACGCTGTACAAAGGGCTAGTAAGACGTAGTACAGCGTATTCTCCACTAGGTGGCAGCAAAGTAGTGAAGGAGAGTCAAAGTAACTCTGTAAGAAGAAGGCAGCTAAAGTACAGCAGAGTAATTTCAGCAGGCAGTTAACAGGCGAACCACCAGGGGGCAATAGAGTAGTCAAACAGTCAGGGTCTGGCCGGGAAGTCAAGTCACTGCAAAGGGAGGATCAAAATCAAGTCAGAAAACAGAACCGAGTCGGAAGCCAGGAGATCAGGTATGCAGAGGGAAACACAAACAACAGACAGGAGCGGGAAGTCAGGGACTTGTACAGATGAATGTACGGGGGAGGGTACAGGTCAGGGCATGCTAACAAGGAGTCAGATCAAAGAGGAAATCTCACCAGAGCCAGTCATAGGCTGAAGAGCAAAACTATAACAGCACAGGAATGCCAGTGCTTAGACCAGATATACAGTATAGTGTCTCCTGAAACCAGAACGAGGCTAATGGGAGTTAACCCCTGACATGACCAGGCCGGCTCTGGGAAACTCTGGAGCGGAGAATACTGGTCCTGGATCATGACAAACGGATTTTGCTCACAAGTGTGCATTTCCTTTTTCTCTGAGGGCTCGTTATCTAAAAGGCCCAATTCAACTTGGACCTCACTGGTGATCCTGTAATCTAATGTTTGGTTCAGAGCACAACAGCTACAACAGTTTTTGGCGCCTAATGTCGTGGTGAGAGAGATGCTGTGGTCACTTCTCCTTCAATGCTAGTGAAACAGGACGTCATCAGGGGATGGTGGTGACAGAAGCTGTGGTAAGTGACTGCAGCATCGCCACCTGATGATGGGTCTTTACAAGATGGAAAAGTAAGCACAGGTCCGCCATTGATGATCAGTTTGAGATTCCCTAGTGCATGCTGGGAAACTCAAATGAATAGTTATCAGAAGGAAGAAAAAAAACTGCCAAAAAAAGGAATGTTAGGCTGCTTTCACACGTTTTTCGCCGTGTGACACAATGCGGCCAAAAAACTGATGCAACAGATCCGGCCAAAAAACTGATCCGTTGCATCAGTATTTCCATGTGTTCCTTCCGTTTTTTTACGGATCCGTTGTGCTACTGAGCATGCGCATCCGTATCCGTTTTTTTGCCGCATTGTGCCGGATCCGGCGTCCATAGACTTCCATTATAAAACACGCCAGATGGCGCCTGATGTGGTTTTTCACCGGAGACAAAAAACGTTCCCCTCAGCGCTCCATCCGGCCGCCAATCACATTTTGCCGGATCTGGCAAAAGCCAGATGCAATGCCAGGCCATGCGGCACAATCCGACGTTAATACAAGTCTATGGGGGAAAGAACGGATCTGGCGGCAATAAACGCCGAATCCTTTCTTTCTGTTTTTTACCGGATTGTGCCACACAGCGAAAAACGGATGTGTGAAAGCAGCCTTAGGCAGTTTTGAATTGAAGTGCATGAGAAAAGTGGTTAGACATATAGTATGAAATTAACTTAGTTTCTGACAACCCCTTTAAGAAAATTGCGTATTCTTCATCACTACAAGATGTTTGGACAAGAAGTGCTCATTGAAACAAGGCAAATACGATTGCATCAACATGTATGTAACAGAGACCGTTATCATGTTAGCATACAGATCTGTCTAATTATCCCTTTATATTGCAATTACAGAAGAAAAATGAGCAATTATCATTTCAATTATATATCCTAATCAGTCACAGATTGATACATTTACCAAACATGACTGAAGCCCCTTAGACCTGCCCTAGTTCTCTGCAACATTTATACGATTATATCTTAGGTTTTTTGTGTTTTACAATAGCAACTTCCCAGAAGAAACTCAATGCGATTGCTCTGATTTATGGATTTGGATCTCGTCTGTGCCCATTGATCACTGCGTCCATGTAATTTTGTTATTTGAGACTTTCCTTTAAGTTTCAAAATCAGAGTTAATCATCTTATTTTACCATAGAAGTTTGCAGTCAGGGATTAGGGTTTGTTTTTCTGTCTAAAAGACACATTTTTATACAATAAGTTTCTTATAATGAAAGCCATTTGTAATAACAGTTACAATAAAAATATATTTTTTTCTTTCTTCTTATGCATTAGACCCTTCTGTTATTTTCTTACTATTTTCATTACGAAGCAATGTTTCTTATGGCAAGTATATTGTAAACCAAAGCAGAAATGTCCTGATGTGATTTATTAACAATGTGAACAGGATAAAGTATATTAAAGCATATTGTTTAGATAGTACGTCCCAATTAATTAGGAATTTACCTAAAATACATGAATGATCTATTGAATTATATACAGTAATGATTAGTATACTATTTACCCCTTGCCATCCCTTGTAATTGGGTTATTAATCAGTGTCAACAGCTTAAATGCACATAATATATCAATTAGATGGGCAGTTCTTAACAGATTGCATACAGTATGTACACACGTGGTCAAAATTACTGGTACCCTCGTTTAATGAAAGAAAAACCCACAATGGTCACAGAAATAACCTGAATATGACAAAAGTAATAATAAATAAAAAATCTATGAAAATGAACAAATGAAAGTCAGACATTGCTTTTCAACCATGCTTCCACAATTTTTTTTTAAAAATAAAACTCATGAAATAGGCCTGGACAGAAGTGATGGTACCCCTGAAAATAAAGGGACATGTTAAATCAAGGTGTGTCTATTAATTAGCATCACAGGCATCTACAACCTTGTAATCAGTCAGTGGACCTGTATACAGGGCTACAGATAATCACTGTGCTGTGTACCACACTCAACATGGACCAGAGGAAGCAAAGGAAAGAGTTGTCTCAGGAGATTAGAAAGAAAATTATAGACAAGCATGTTAAAGGTAAAGGTTTTAAGACCATCTCTATGCAGCTTGATGTTCCTATGACTACAGTTGCACATATAATTCAGAAATTTTAGATTGATTAGATTGATGGGACTGCAGCCAACCTCCCTTCACGTGGCCGCAGGAGGAAAATTGATGACAAATCAAAGAGACGGATAATACGAATGGTAACTGTCACGAACCACCGGGGGGGTCACTCAGAAATCCCCCGCGCTGGCTACCAGTACGTCACAATCGGGAGGTAACAAGTGGGGGTCACCCCTCCTTTATACCTCCCGACCGACAGACAGAGCATGTGATGCGCTCTCTAGCGCCCCTCTTATAGTCAGGCCAATTATGGAATTGCCCGACAATAAGCAAGGAGGCCGCTATACTACTTATGCCGATTATTGAAGGGTCCCCGGTGAAAGTAGGGTATATATTCCCCCGACCTCCGCGGGCGCAATATATAAAATCTCCCCGAATCTCACTGGCCTCCCCACAATAATCCTTGGCACACACTCGCTGCCACCAACCGCTTCACGGTAACTATTAGCCGAACACACAGACGTGGGATTCAAGATCGAGATAACAGAACAACCCAAGATTAATTATTTAATTTAATCAGCCTAAAGCACACTAGAAACTACAATATATACAATAGGAGATCTACAGAATATACAGTTATGTCAGAGTACAGTTACAGATAAAGCATGGTTTACAAACAGGCATACACAGTTCCAGCAGTTACCTTGTGCGTCTGGCCACAGGGGGGCGCCGTGGACCAGGTTTCCAGGATCTCCCTCACAGGTCTTCCCTGACCAGACCCCCGAGCAAAAGAACACTGGAAAATGGCCGAAGTAGGGTTATCAACCTGGGCAAATCCAGGTCCCCTCCTACCTTAGTGACCTCAGAGGGAGCACTGCTCCACCCCTGGCTGGAGTTATGGACAATATCCACAACAGGGAATATGGGCCATAACTTTGCCTGGGAGCGTCGTAGGCGGACGCCAACGCTCTCATTGTGACAGCTATGAATTTAGCTACAGAACGAGAGGACTCATGACTTGTCTACTAGTTCCCCATTGGCTGATATCACGTTTGGGGTATTTCCCAAGCTCCCGCTCCCATAAAAAAGGTGTGCCAGCATCGTCCGCATGCGAAAACACCATTTTTATGGTTGCCATATTTATCGGAAATATGGCTTGCGAGATATGAACCATTTTTTACTGGAGTCGTTCTGTCTGGATAGTTCCATAGCCTTATAATGAGATACAACTCTTGTTACAGGGTGACGGCAGGGGGTCATCCCGTGTCCATTGTTCCCAGGTCATCTAATCTCCATATCACAGGAGATGGCCATGGGATGTGTTGCTAGGATGTGACACCTTCCCAGATGGTGGACATTGAGAACAAGAAGGGAGGGGGCACTGCCATGGAGTGATGAGAGCGATTATGACTGGACATCATAATTCCTCTTCATATCCCAGGATTTTCCTCACACCTCCCCCCTTTTGAGGGCGCTAGGGGGCAGCACACTCCGGTGTTCCCCCGTGCGCCCGTCCGCAACCTCTCCTTGTCGGGACAGCCCGTCTGCGTTACCATGGTCCCGGCCCCTTTTGTGGCGAATGGTGAAGTTGTATTGCTGGAGTGCAAGGCTCCATCGCAACAACCGTCCATTCGTCCCAGAGACGGTGTGCAACCAGCTGAGGGGATTGTGGTCCGTCTCCACGATGAAGTGGCGCCCGTATAGATAGGGTTGCAGACGCTGCAGGGCCCACACTATGGCCAGGCATTCCTTTTCCATCGTGGAATAGGCCACTTCCCTTGGTAACAGCTTCCTGCTCAGGTACAAGACTGGGTGCTCTTGGCTCGCAGAGTCCACCTGGCTGAGCACCGCACCGAGGCCGAAGTCACTGGCGTTGGTCTGTACTACAAACGGCCGCGTGAAGTCGGCTGCCTGTAGCACGGGCGGGCTGGACAGGGCGTCCTTTAGGGCCCGGAAGGCTGTCTCGCAGTCCATTGTCCAATCGACTGCAGAGGGCAGCTTCTTCTTGGTGAGGTCCGTCAAGGGCTTTGCCAGGCTACTATAGCATGGAACAAACCTCCTATAGTACCCAGCGGTCCCTAAGAAGGACATCACCTGCTTCTTGGTCCTGGGGGTGGGCCAGGACGCGATGGCCTCCACTTTCTCAGGCTCGGGCTTCAGTGTTCTCCCGCCTACCCGGTGACCGAGGTACTGGACCTCGCTCATGGCCAGCTGACACTTTCCCGGCTTGATGGTCAAACCTGCCTGGTGGATCCGCCTGAGCACCTGTGCTAGATGCTCTAGGTGGTCCTCCCAGGTGGGACTGAAGACGGCAATGTCATCCAGGTACGCGGCCGCGTACCCTTCAAGTCCCTTGAGCAGGGTGTTGACCATCCGCTGGAAAGTGGCAGGGGCATTCCTCATCCCGAATGGCATCACCGTGGACTCGTACAGTCCAAATGGGGTAATAAAGGCAGAGCGTTCCCTGGCCTTGCGAGTCAGGGGGATCTGCCAATATCCCCGGCTCAGATCCATGATGGTCAGGTACTGAGCCCCGGCCAACTGATCGAGCAGGTCATCGATGCGTGGCATTGGGTACGCATCGGCGACCGTGACAGCATTGAGCCCCCTGTAGTCCACGCAGAACTGAGTGGTTCGGTCCTTCTTAGGGACGAGGACTACAGGCGAGGCCCAAGCGCTGTTGGATGCCTGGATCACCCCCAGCTTCAGCATCTCGTCAATCTCCTGGCGCATGTGTTGCTGCACCTCCAGGGAGACCCGATATGCTGAACGCCGGATTGGTGGATGATCCCCAGTGTCCACGTGATGGACAGCCAAGTTAGTCCTTCCGGGCTGGTTGGTAAACAACCCCCGGAAGGGGTGTAGGGTGGCCCACAGCTGGGACCGTTGGTCCTCCAAGAGCTGGTGGCCAACCTCCACATCCTCAATGGATCCGCCTGCCCTAACCTGGGCTAGCATATCCAAGAGGGTTTCCGCTTCTCCCTCCTCGGGCAGGTTGCACACGGGGAGCGCACACGCCTCCCGCTCATGATGTGCCTTCATCATGTTCACATGGAAGGGCTTCCGCCTTCCACGGGCAGGGTCCAGGGTGACCAGGTACGTCACAGGGTTGAGCTGCTGGTACACGAGGTATGGGCCTTCCCAGGCTGCCTGAAGCTTGTCCTGTGGTACGGGGACCAGTACCCACACCTTTTGACCCACTTGGTAGGTCCTCTCACAAGCGTTCTGGTCGTACCAACGCTTCTGATCGGCCTGGGCTTGAGCCATATTGTCGTGTACCAGTTGAGTCACGGCCTGCATTTTGTCCCGGAAGCGCATGACATACTCGATAACCGACACTCCAGGGGTGGCCAAATCCCCTTCCCAAGCCTCTTTCACCAGAGCCAGGGGGCCCCGCATACGTCGCCCGTACAGGAGCTCAAACGGTGAGAATCCCGTTGAGGCCTGTGGAACCTCCCGGTAAGCAAATAACAGGTGTGGGAGATACCGCTCCCAGTCACGCCCGTGGGAGTCGACCAACATCTTAAGCATCTGCTTTAGGGTGCCATTGAACCGCTCGCACAGGCCATTAGTCTGTGGATGGTACGGGCTGGCCACCAGATGTCGCACCTGGACTTGCTTACAGAGGGCCTCCATCAGCTGGGACATGAATTGGGTCCCCCGGTCAGTGAGCATTTCCTGGGGAAAACCCACTCGGGAGAAAATCTCCAGCAAGGCGGTGGCCACCTTGTCAGCCCGAATGGACGACAAGGCCACTGCTTCTGGGTACCGGGTGGCATAGTCCACTACCGTTAGTATGAAGCGTTTCCCGGAGCTGCTGGGGATGGCCAGCGGGCCGACCAGATCCACAGCCACCCTCCTGAAAGGCTCATCGATGATTGGCAGAGATACCAGTGGGGCTTTGGGGTGTGGCCCCGCCTTCCCCACTCTCTGACAGGTTTCACACGAACGGCAGTAGGCAGCCACATCGGCCCCCATTTTTGGCCAGTAGAAATGCTGGTTTAACCTGGCCTTGGTCTTAGCGATCCCTAGGTGTCCGGCCATCGGAATCTCATGTGCGATCCGCAACAACTCCGTCCGGAACGGATAGGGTACCACCAACTGTCGGTCCCTGGGCCACGCCTCCGGTGAACCCTGCTGGACCGTGACCCGGTACAGCCGTCCTTGGTCCCAGACCACTCGCTCCGGGTCCGAGTCCGAGGGAGGCTGTGCCGCCTGCTCCTTTAGAGCTTTCAGGCTGTCGTCAGCTTCTAACGCTGCCTGAAACCCCTAACTAGATGTGGCCAGAATCGACGAGACTGTCACATCTTCGGTCAGTACCCCGGGACCTGTGTCCTGGCCTCCACCTGACTCGGCTGCCACTTGGTCAGAAGGGGAAGAGCTATCGGACCTCCGGGAGGCCCCTTGGCTTCCAGCACTCCCACTGCGGGTGACAGCGGCCACAGCCGCTGCGACCGTGGGTCGTGCCTGCTCCTCCTCCGTTCCTGACCAAGTCGCCGGTTCAGGCAGACCTACCTGGCTTCCTGACACCCCGGTTGTGGGGGAACCCTGCACCGAGATCTTACCTGAGAGCACTTCCGCTCCGGGACCGGCCCCAATCTCACCTGCCTGTTCCCCCCCTGCAGCAACAGAACCCCGCTGTGAAATCTCTGGGGACCCCACATTTGCTGTGGTAGCCCCCACCCCACACACTGGTCCTCCCCCTGCAGCACCCTGCTCTCTGCTTATCCCTGCAGAGGGCAACAGATCCCAGCTCACAGGCTGATTACTTGTAGAGGCATTGTCACACCTTTCTCTGACCCCCTCCCCTGTCACAGCTGCAGCTGTGTGTGTGTCTATGGTGTCTATGCAAGCAGAAAAATCAGAGCTCACTCCCTCCTTCCTTACATCATTCATAGATAACACATTAACATTGTCCGGAGGCCTGTCAGTACTGGCTGAAGGTTCAGCCCTTGGGGGGGGCCCAAACTGGGAGGTTATCTGCCCCAAATCTGTCCCAAGTAACACGTTTGCGGGGATCCGATCAGTTACCCCCACCTCTCTCACCCCTCGCCCTGCGCCCCAGTCCACATAAATGCCAGCAACAGGCAGCGCCGGGTCAATGCCTCCAATCCCGGAGACAGCGAGGGTTTTTCCAGGTATCAAGTCTTGGGGGGACACCATCTCAGGCCGCACCAGAGTCACCTCCGAGGCGCTGTCTCGCAGTCCTATGGTCACAGACCGGCCGACGGTGACAGGTTGGAAGCTGTCCAGGGACCTACCACCACCCCCACCCACACAATACACCTTGGGACGGGGACGGAGCCGGGGCCTTGGGACGCTGAGGGCACATGGCCTTGAAGTGTCCAGGTTCGTTGCACTGGTGGCACCGTCTTGGTTATGCCACGGGCCTGGAGGGGGGAGTTGAGGGGGACACCCCCTGCGGTCTAGGGGCAGGTGGGGCAGTCGCAGAATTCATCTTACCCCCTCTCCAGGTGCTGCTGGTGGCCGCTCTCCTGGCCTCAGGGGCCCGATTGTTGGTGTAGTCATCAGCCAGGGCAGCTGTAGCCGTGGACCCCTTTGGCTTCTGGTCTCGGATGAACTGGCGGAGATCCTCAGGGCAGTTCCACAAGAGTTGCTCTGTGATGACCAAGTCTAGGATCTCTGGTCCGGTGGTAAGCTGCAGGCCTTGGGTCCAGTGGTCGGCAGCTCGGGCAAGTGCCCGCCGGTGGTCAGCCCAGGAGTCCTTTGGTCCCTTCTGCAGGGTCCGGAACTTCTTGCGGTAGGACTCCGGAGTGAGGTTGTACTGTTGGATCAGGGCCCGCTTGATGGTGTCGTAGCCCTGATCTGCCTCAGTAGGCAAGTCCCCAAGGATTTCCAGGGCCTTACCCCTTAAACGGGGGGTCAGGTATTTGGCCCACTGGTCCTTGTCCAGATGGTGCTGCAGGCAAGTCCGTTCAAAAGTAGTCAGGAAAGAGTCCAAGTCTCCATCCTTCTCCAGCACGGGAAAGTCCTCAACACGGACCTTTGGAAGTTTGGTGTCTTGAAGGTCACGTGTGGCTGATGAGGGCTGGAGCTTGGCTAGCTGCAGCTGGTGGTCACGGTCTGCCTGTCGCTCTCGCTCTTCACGCGCTGCCTGCCGCTCCGCAGCCTCAGCCCCACACGCTGCCCTGCGCTCTGCCCTGCGCTCCGCAGCTTCACGTTCTGCCCTGCGCTCTGCCATGAGTTCCTTGTAGCCCTCCCGGTCTCCAGCCTGGAGTAGGGCCATAGCCATTTTAAGAAGGCTATCCGAGCCTCCCAGGCTCGGTGGAATGGCACGTGGTGATCTGCGGCACACTGCAGAGCCAGGTGATTCACTGTCCATTTCAGAGCGGAGGACTGGCATCTGGCTCGTTGAGGACCCTTGGGTGAGCTGCTCCTCATCTTGTCCAGCAGTGCGAGGTTGTGCGCTGTCCTCTGCAGAACGGTTCTCTGGCGTCGGGCTCCTGGAGGACTCGTGGTCAACCTCCTCATTGTTGTCCACAGCACCGTCCTCCCTCTCTTCGGCTCCTGCCTTAGCATTGGCCAGTTGCATAGCTCTGCTCCTGGTGCCATCAGCCATTCTTGCAGACTTTGGTCACTGACACAGAACTGCCACCTGATGCACCCACACACCTTACAGTACCTGCACTCTGACACTCTAGTGTTGGTCTGGTCTGAAGACCCCAGCAGCCACAGCTGCTGCAGGCAGTCTTTAGTGTCTGGGAGTATGGGTCTCACACTCACACACACTATTATCTCGATCCCACCGCTGCCACCAATATGTCACGAACCACCGGGGGGGTCACTCAGAAATCCCCCGCGCTGGCTACCAGTACGTCACAATCGGGGGGTAACAAGTGGGGGTCACCCCTCCTTTATACCTCCCGACCGACAGACAGAGCACGTGATGCGCTCTCTAGCGCCCCTCTTATAGTCAGGCCAATTATGGAATTGCCCGACAATAAGCAAGGAGGCCGCTATACTACTTATGCCGATTATTGAAGGGTCCCCGGTGAAAGTAGGGTATATATTCCCCCGACCTCCGCGGGCGCAATATATAAAATCTCCCCGAATCTCACTGGCCTCCCCACAATAATCCTTGGCACACACTCGCTGCCACCAACCGCTTCACAGTAACTATTAGCCGAACACACAGACATGGGATTCAAGATCGAGATAACAGAACAACCCAAGATTAATTATATAATTTAATCAGCCTAAAGCACACTAGAAACTACAATATATACAATAGGAGATCTACAGAATATACAGTTATGTCAGAGTACAGTTACAGATAAAGCATGGTTTACAAACAGGCATACACAGTTCCAGCAGTTACCTTGTGCGTCTGGCCACAGGGGGGCGCCGTGGACCAGGTTTCCAGGATCTCCCTCACAGGTCTTCCCTGACCAGACCCCCGAGCAAAAGAACACTGGAAAATGGCCGAAGTAGGGTTATCAACCTGGGCAAATCCAGGTCCCCTCCTACCTTAGTGACCTCAGAGGGAGCACTGCTCCACCCCTGGCTGGAGTTATGGACAATATCCACAACAGGGAATATGGGCCATAACTTTGCCTGGGAGCGTCGTAGGCGGACGCCAACGCTCTCATTGTGACAGCTATGAATTTAGCTACAGAACGAGAGGACTCATGACTTGTCTACTAGTTCCCCATTGGCTGATATCACGTTTGGGGTATTTCCCAAGCTCCCGCTCCCATAAAAAAGGTGTGCCAGCATCGTCCGCATGCGAAAACACCATTTTTATGGTTGCCATATTTATCGGAAATATGGCTTGCGAGATATGAACCATTTTTTACTGGAGTCGTTCTGTCTGGATAGTTCCATAGCCTTATAATGAGATACAACTCTTGTTACAGGGTGACGGCAGGGGGTCATCCCGTGTCCATTGTTCCCAGGTCATCTAATCTCCATATCACAGGAGATGGCCATGGGATGTGTTGCTAGGATGTGACACCTTCCCAGATGGTGGACATTGAGAACAAGAAGGGAGGGGGCACTGCCATGGAGTGATGAGAGCGATTATGACTGGACATCATAATTCCTCTTCATATCCCAGGATTTTCCTCACAGTAACAAAAAAAACCCAGGAAAACATCTACAAAGATTAAAGGTGAACTTCAAGCTCACGGAACATCAGTGTTAGATCGTACCATCCGTCGTTGTTTGAGTCAAAGTGGACTTCATGGGAGATGACCAAGGAGGAGACCATTGTTGAAAAAAAAATCATAAAAAAGCCAGACTGGAATTTGCCAAACTACACGTTGACAAGTCACAAAGCTTCTGGGAGAATGTCCTATGGACGGATGAGACAAAAATTGAACTTTTTTGCAAGGCACATCAGCTCTATGTTCACAGATGGAAAAATGAAGCATATCAAGAAAAGAACACTGTCCCTACTGTGAAACATGGAGGAGGCTCTGTTATTTTCTGGGGCTGCTTTGCTGTATCTGGCACAGAGTGTCTTGAATCTGTGCAAGGTACAATGAAATATCAAGACTATCAAGGGATTCTAGAGAGAAATGTGCTGCCCAGTGTCAGACAGCTTGGTCTCAGTCGCAGGTCATGGGTCTTGCAAAAGGATAATGACCCAAAACACACAGCTAAAAATGCCCAAGAATGGCTAGGAGGAAAATATTGGACAATTGTGAAGTGGCCTTCTATGAGCCCTGACCTAATTCCTATTGAGCATCTTTGGAAAGAGCTGAAACATACCGTCTGGAAAAGACAACCTTCAAACACGAGACAATTGAGGAAGTTTGATCTTGAGGAGTGACCATAATACCTGTCGAGAGGAGCAGAAGTCTCATGGACAGTTACAGGAATCGTTTGACTGCAATGATTGCCTCAAAAGGTTGTGCAACAAAGTATTAAGTTAAGGGACCATCATTTCTGTCCAGGCCGATTTCATGAGTTTTATTTTTAAAAAAATTCTGTGGAAGCTGAAAAGCAGCAATGTCTGACTGCCATTTCTTAATTTCCATAGATTTTTTATTTATTATTACTTTTGTCAGATTCAAGTTATTTCTGTGACCATTGTGGGTTTTTCTTTCATTAAACGAGGGGTACCAACAATTTTGACCACGTGTGTATATGGTATTTTGGTAATTTGTGGCTGTTTCTGTAGGTTTATATTATCTATTTGAACACTTCATGTTCTGATTTCTTCAAAATGTTAAGCTTCATTAGGAACATTACTACTTTCATGGAACTGTTTTTGGGCGGTGGGGTTGGGGAGCAGCAATACCATGGGAAAAAGAAAAAATGACCAGCTAACCTGTCCCAGAGTGCACGGAGGAATCTCCAAAGATACCAAAGGTTAAAAACAAGAGGTCCAACACTTCTAAAATACTTGAAACTTTATTACACGATTCACCCCTTCACCAACGGGCAATTTTCCGCTTTATTTTTTTCCTCCTCTTCTTCCAAGAGCCGTAACTTTTTATTTTTCCGTTAAATAGCCATATGTACTAGAAAACGGGGAAAAAAAATCCAAATTCAGTGGAATTGCAAAAAAAGTGCATTTGCATGACTGTTTTTTGGGTTTTTTATTTATCATGATCACTATTTGGTAAAATTGACCTAGCATTATGGTTCCCCAGGTCAGTACAAGTTCATAGATACCAAATACAATAGATATAGTTTTACTTTTATCTAGGCACTGATTAAAGAATTCAGAAGTTTATCAAAAAAGAATTGCGCTTTTGTCGCCATTTTCCGAGCCCAGTAGCATTTTCATTTTTTGGGTTTTGGGGCTCATTGATAGCTTATTTTTTGCGTTTTGAGCTGACATTTTTAATTATACTATTTTTGGATAGATGCAACATTTTTATCGCCTCTTATTGCATTAAAACTGTAATTCTGGCATTTTGATTTTTTTTTTCTCGTGACGCTGTGTACTGATTAGATTAATTGATTTAATATTTTGATAGATCGGGCAATTCTAAATGTTGTGATACCTAAGATTTTCAATGGGGAAAAGGGGGGTGATTTGAACTTTTGGGGGGTCATATGTTTTTTAAACTTTTTTTTTACATTTTCTAACAATTTTACTAGTACTTTATGCCTGCACTGTCCGATCACTTCTCCTAATCAGCATTGTTCTGATTAGGAAAAATGCTGTTCTCCTATGAGTGTCAGCGCTCTGCAGGCATTCACAGGAAACACGTCATGGTAATGTAAGGAGTCATTATCTGACCCTACGTTGTCATGGCAATCCATTGGTGCCCCGTGATCGTGTCACGGAGCCACCGTTGGCAGCAGGGAACAATGCGATCCCCGCCAGAGCACATTAGATCACGCTGTCAGAGCTTGACCGTGCGATCTAAGGGTTTAACAGGCGCAAGTGAATCAAAGATCAGCATATATGTAGAAAATAATGCAGGCTCGCCGTGCGAGCCCGTATTAAAGGGACAGACACGGCAAAGGAAATATATCTATATATGTCCTTGGTCGTGAGGGGGTTCAAATTTGGTACAGAAAAATTAAGACATGTGGTTAGAGGTTTTGAGGCAGGAATGCCTCTTAATCATAACCTACACATACATTTTAAATCACTGTTTTTCCTTGAACATTTAGGTTACGATTGCCTCGAAATGCATAAACCGCATATGCCCTCATTTTTCTGTACCGAATATTAATCGTGGAATAAAGATTCTAGTATTTTAGAAGTGCTGGATCCCTTATTTTTGCCTTTGAGCAGCAATACCATGTGATTGGACCTGTATGGCTGATTAAAAGTTGCAAAACAATTCTTATTAATTGGTCACGATTGTTTTTACTAATGTTACCATTACCTAAATCATATATAAGAAATATAATAAATCTTAGGCAGCTATATCTCTCTTTCTTGTTATGCTTTCTCATCTTATCTTACATTGAGAAAAACAGCTAATATTCTTCTTGTAAATACAAGACCGACTGCTAGCTCACTGAGGGATCATATTACTGCTAACTACTGAACTCCATGGAGAGGGACAAAGAGATGCAGAAACAAACAGTGCTGCTGCTTTTTCTCATCCCAGTGCTGGAGTCACAGCTACACTGCTCAGTACTGCTATATCATGTCATCCATGCTGCGTTTGAATGTGTGCTACATAGAAAGTAGGGGGAAAACTTTTCACCTTGCGGAGACTGACAAACCATTTTGGCTGTCAGTGGGGAAGAGTCTTAGGGTACTTTCACACTTGCGTTGTTTTCCTTCTGTTACAATCCGCCCTTTTGGAAAACAGCGGAATCCGTTAACGGATTCCGCTGTTTCCCATAGACTTGTATGGTTGAAGGATTGTACCAAAAGGACCTGCGTTGCTTCCGCTGGGCGACGCTCCGTTGCTTCCGCCCAGCGGGAGGAACGCAGCATGTAACGTTGTTTTGAGCAGCGGAATCCTCTGGATTTCACTGCGCATGCTCTTTTTTTTTTTTTCTTAAATCAAACTTTATCTTGGCTCGCGGTGGCCGAACGTTCAGCTGAGCGCCCGGCCGTCGGCAAGCGACAGCGCTCAGCTGAGCGACCGGCCGCCGGCATGCCCGGCCGCCGGCAAGTCACAGCGCTCAGCTGAGCGCCCGCCGGCATGCCCGGGCGCCGGCAAGTGACAACGCTCAGCTGATCACCCGGCGGTCAGCTGCAGGGAGCGATCAGCTGATCACCAGGCGGCCGGCAAGTGACAGCGCTCAGCTGATCACCGGCGGTCGGCTGCAGGGAGCGATCAGCTGATCACCGGCGGCCGGCTGCAGGGAGCGATCAGCTGATCACCCGGCGGCCGGCTGCAGGGAGCGATCAGCTGATCACCCGGCGGCCAGGAGCGATCAGTTGATCACCCGGCGGTCGGCTGCAGGGAGCGATCAGCTGATCACCCGGCGGCCGGCAAGTGACAGCGCTCAGCTGATCACCGGCGGTCGGCTGCAGGTAGCGATCAGCTGATCACCCGGCAAGTGACAGCGCTCAGCTGATCACCGGCTGTCGGCTGCAGGTAGCGATCAGCTGATCACCCGGTGGCCGGCAAGTGACAGCGCTCAGCTGATCACCGGCGGTCGGCTGCAGGTAGCGATCAGCTGATCACCCGGCGGCCAGCTACTGGGAACGATCAGCTGATCACCCGGCAGCCGGCTGCAGGGAGCGATCAGCTGATCACCCGGCGGCCGGGAGCGATCAGCTGATCGTTCACAATAGTCTGCCGCTGGTAAAACTGTAAAAAAAAAAAATAAAAAAACGAATTGCGTTGTTTTGCAGCATCCGTTGCATCCATTGTGCCACTATATGCAACACATCCGTTGCATCTGTTACACAACGCAATGCAACGGATACCGTTCAACGCAAGTGTGAAACTAGCCTTATAGCTGCAATGCTCCTCTGGGATATATTCATATTTTCTCTTCAGGGAGGAAAGAGACAAACTTTAGTGCCACCTATTGGAAGTATCAATCTTAAAAGACAAAAGTGGCTCTTTAACAAGCCTTTTCATATGACCTAGGATTCATGCCAGAACAGAACCTCAATTTGCAGACACTAAAGGATACTTTACACGCTGCGATATCGGTACCGATATTGCTAGCGAGCGTACCCGCCCCTGTCGGTTGTGCGTCACGGGCAAATCGCTGCCCGTGGCGCACAACATCGCTAACGCCCGTCACACGGACTTACCTTCCCTGCGACGTCGCTCTGGCTGGCGGACCGCCTCCTTTCTAAGGGGGCGGTTCGTGCGACGTCACAGCGACGTCACACGGCAGCCGCCCAATAGCAGAGGAGGGGCGGAGATGAGCAGCCGGAACATGCCGCCCACCTCCTTCCTTCCTCATTGCCGGTGGACACAGGTAAGGAGATGTTCGTCGTTCCTGCGGTGTCACACACAGTGATGTGTGCTGCCGCAGGAACGACGAACAAAATTGTACCTGCAGCAGCAACGATATTTGGAAAAGGAGCGACGTGTCAACGAGCAACGATTTTTCACGTTTTTGCGCTTGTTGATCGTCGCTCCTTGGTGTCACAGATGCGATAACGCTAACGGCGCCGGATGTGTGTCATTAACAATGTAACCACCGACGATATATCGTTAGCGATGTCGCAGCGTGTAAATGGCCCTTAAGACCCCAGTAGAGCTTCTCATTCAGCCAGATCAGATCTCATACTTTGCACTTACGAGGGACAATCATTCCGAAACACTGTGTCTGCAAATTGAGGTTCTGATCTGGCACAAATCCTAGGTCATATGAAAAGGCTTGTTAAAGGGCCAATTTTGACTTTTAGGATTGCTACTTCCAATAGGTGGCACTAGAGTTTGTCTCCTTTCTCCCTGAAGAAACAATTTGAACATAGAAAGCAGGAATCTGTCATGTTTTTTGGTAGTTTATGGGACATGTAGCTGTTTGTTTTCACCCGTTAGCTCAAAGATAAGTAAATTAGAGAGAATGTGCATTAGGGAAATCATATAGTGGTCAGAAATATTGTGTTATACCTCATGTACACACACAGGACAGCTTATTCTCAAAAGTCACCTGAAACTACAGGAGAGCTTTAAGCCCGCTTTACACGCTGCAATGTATCTTACAATGTGTCGGTGGGGTCACGTCGTAAGTGACGCACATCCGGCATTGTACGGTACATTGCAGGGTGTGACAGGTATGTGCGATTGCGATTGAACGGTAAAACGTTCATCGCATACACGTCGTTCATTCCTCATGAATTGAACGTCAGATTGTTCATCGTACCCGTGGTAGCACACATCGCAGTGTGTGACACCCCGGGAACGATGAACAGATCTTACCTGCGTCCTGCGGCTCCCGGCCAGCAATGCGGAAGGAAGGAGGTGGGCGTGATGTTTAAGTCCCGCTCATCTCCACCCCTCCGCTTCTATTGGCCGGCTGCCGCGTGACGACGATGTGACGCCCAATGTCCCTCCCACTCCAGGAAGTGTACGTTCGCCGCCCACATCGAGGTCGTATGGACGGGTAAATACGTGTGACGGAGGTTAATCGTTTGTGCGGCACATTCAACAAAATTGAAAGTGTCGCACATACGATGGGGGCGGTTACGATCGCATACGATATCGTATGCAGAATCGTAACATGTAAAGCAGGCTATAGACGTCTATATGTGGTTCCTGCTCATCCCTGTCGAGCCATCGCAGCTACTGTGAAATCTGCAATTTCAAATATAATTTATACTAATTTTTGAGAATAAGTATAGCCCATGAAAATAAATTCACTGCATCGGAAAGCTTTTAATTTTAAGAGGTTAGTAACCTTTGAAACCAACGTTATTTTAATGGGCATTGTTCCTTTTTCAACAAAGTTTTCATGTAACATAAACATTCATTTTAGTTCTCTTTTCTGGGGTATTTGCCTCTAAAAATATTATGGTGTTGAATTTCACCTCCAGAAAACTTTACACCCAAGAAACTTTGAGAGGCATTTATGACTTGGTATAAAATCCTGGCAACTAGTTTTTGGTCATCTGGTAGGAACACAGTTCTGAAACATCAGCACATAAGTTGGTTATGGATGTGGTAGTTTGTAACAGAATATGGGAAAAATAGAACCATTAACTTAACTGACTCCAAGAATCACTGTGAGTTCTTGTAATAGAGATGATGAAGAGAACAGATCTGATGAGTGGCATATGTTACATGTACGTATTGGTGATAGTCTATGGTGACAAGCCTAATTGGGAAAATAATTTCTAAGTGATAAAGTATCTACAGTTAAACTCTACAAAATACCAATAAATACATTTATTTTCCAGTGCAAAGAATTCTGTTGCAATGTAAAATATAAGCTTACCTTCCTGCAACCCAGAGTCCTTCTACCTGGGCAGTCACCATCGCTTTGCTCTCAGCAGCATGGTCTACCAGGAGGCAAGGTGGTGCTTACGGAGGGTGTGCAGCTGTTTGAACAATCAAAGAGGACACAATACTTTAAAGGGCAATCATTTTTCTTTAATACCAAAGAAAAGAAGCGGTACTCCCCTTTACCAATGCTCCAACGCTCTCTGATCCTGTTGGTTTCTGCTTCCTGTCCATCTCAACATGCAGGCCAATCGTCGTTACTGTGGTAGGCAGGAACTGCCCAAGTGAGCATTTGTTGTCCTGCATGATGAGGTAAGACCACAAAGTAGATACCAAGTTATTATTGGAATGGGCCACAGCAGATTTTTTGCAGAAATTGCTGAGAATGTCCCACTCATGTGACATTCCTTCTTCCTCCACTGAACTTGACAGTTCCTTCAATTTTTTGATCCTTTAGCCCTTTTTCCCTTGTTTCTTCCAGACCTATTTGCACCCATTAGAGCCTAGTCTATTGACTTCCATCTCATCATTCCAAATCACCCATTTCCAATCTCCTAATGTTCACTTTTCATAGTTTTTTGCAAACTTGAGCCAACACTTCTTATGATGATATTGAAGTCAAGGCTTCACTTTTTTCAGACCACCATTCTATACTTGTGTAATGCGTGCGCCATGGTGCTTGCATGGATTTTTAAGCAAAAGAGGCACATCCACTGATAGACCTTGTGATGAGCTGTCTTGTTGACATCGATATTTTGCCTGGACAGTCACCTCTTTTTGCTTTGAATGGGTGGACAGACTTCATTTCATATTCTTCCAACAAACATGGCACATGTTGCAGCTTGGCAATTTTCTAGGCCAAGAGACCGCTATAAATGAGCTGGATAATACTATTTCTTTTTTCTTGGGACATCTTCATGGCTGCTCCTCTATTCAAACCAGTGACCTTTCACTTGGGAATCCATCTCCTAACACACTGAGCTATTAGTCAATATGAGAACAGGTTGTGATTTGTATTATACAGGAAGAAAATTATTTTTCCACTATCAGGAGCAAAAGAGTAACAATGCAGTGACATAACAAGAATCTGCATAACTAATCATATGTAAAATAGTTGCAAGTCAAATTTAGGTATGAGATAGACAAAATGATTGTTTTTAACATGAAGGCAGCTTCATATTTGAAGCTGTAGTGAATGGTGAGATATGGAGCCTGAAAGTCAAATGTTCACAACATTGTTACCCTTTTGCTCATCAGTGTATTGCTTTCACCCACATGGCTCTCCACAATTCTCCACTACCATACATCTGCTTCCTCATCTCTGTCTATCACCCTACCCGTACTCTTCGTTTTGCAACTGATAATAGAGAAACCTCCTGCATAATACGAACCTCCCACTTACATCTCTAAGGTCGGCGTCACACGCTACGATCTATCGTGCGATCGCACGAGCGATCGTACCCACCCCCATTGTTTGTGCGTCACAAAGTCGTTAACCCCCTGTCACACGCACTTACCTCCCGGACGACGTCGCTGTGGGCGGCGAACATCCTCTTCCTGAAGTGGGCGGGACGTTCGGCGTTACAGCGACGTCACACAGCGGCCGGCCAATAGAAGCGGAGGGGCGGAGATGAGTGGGACGTAATATCCCACCCACCTTCTTCTTCCCTCATTGCCGGTGGGACGCAGGTAAGCTGTGTTCGTCGTTCCCGGGGTGTCACACGGAGCGATGTGTGCTGCCTCAGGAACGATGAACAACCGGAGTACAGAAGGAGAACGACATTTTGAAAATGAACGTCATGTCAACGAGCAACGATAAGGTGAGTATTTTTGCTTGTTCACAGTCGTTCGTAGCTGTCACACGCTACGATATGTTTAACGATGCCGGATGTGCGTCACGGAATCCATGACCCCGACGACATATCGCCCGATATATCGTACCGTGTGATGCCGCCCTAAGATTACTCTTGTGCTGCACCAGATTTCTGAAATGAACAAGCCGGGGCGATCCGAACAATACCTAGTCTCTACATTTTTAAGCATGCTACAAACACATCTCTTTAGACAGGCCTATCACCTCACTTCACTATTTTAATTCTTCCCTGTTCCCCTTTCTAATTTTTCCTCAGAATCTGGTCTATCCAATTTATTTGTCTGCACATCCTATATCCACCCAATCGTACTTGATAACTGTAACTGTGCTTAGACAGATCCTGGCTGATGCTCGGATCATGCACCTTTATAAAACAACCAATTCTTATTATAACAATGGCTGGACCATATATGACAAGCACTTTCTACCTATTGTGTACCCCCGTTTCCTTATAGAGTGTAGCGAGCAGGACCCTCACTTCTTCTGTAACTGTTGAACTATGCTATTTTGTAATGTCTTCACTGTCTGTACATGTCCCTGCTCAGTTGTAAAGTGCTGCGTAATATGTTGGGGCTATGTAAAGAAAACTATTATTATTATTATTATTTGTGTTTTGACCTAGATTGACAATGCTGTTTCTTTGTGCCCCCTTTAACAACCACAATTATCCCAGTAGGCTCTGTTGACTCCTCAAACTCACTGCAGATGTTTTGACACTGAAAAAGTAATATACCACCTAGAAAAGATTTACTATGATTGACAGGGAGAAAATCTTCACAATAGTTGCCACAAAGATCACAACATCTTCCTGTCATGGGGTGTGATGGGATAAGCGGGGGACTGAAACTCCTAAACTGGCCCTCAGGCTGGGAGATCTGTAGATGTCTCTGATCCCAGAGATACGTCTAATGGTGACGATGTTTGGGTCGCCTTCATTGCCCTGTTCCTTAACCCCTCTCCTTTACCCCAGGGGAGGCCTGGGACAAGAGTAGTAGAACACACAGATAAGGACAAACAGGGAAACCAAAACTCCATCACACAGCATACAGAGATATTAGACAACAAATGATAAGAAGGAAAATAAAAGCAGGGAGGAAACAACGAAAAGATAGGGAACTCCACAACAACAACTCCAAGCTCAAAGTATTACAATCACCAGCAAGGCTAGAATACAACAGCACACGGACCGGTGTAGATAAAGCTATAGTTGGTATGGGAAGACAGGCTCCTCCATCTTAAAAAGTACCTGTAATAGGTCTCCCACAACATGTGATCCAAGAGGTAACCAGCAGGCTAGCAGAAATTAACTAATGACTAATGAGAGCACAGCAGGTCAATGACCAAGCCTGTCTAAGTAACTCAGAAGCATCAAAGAAGGCATAGTGCGGAGTATCATACTCTGCTGTATGAACAGTGTCAGATGCCACCATGACACTCGATGAGTTTAGAGTCAAACATCGTGTGACACTACCTGTTCTTGTGCAGACTGATATGTCATATTGATAATTTTTACATTGGGAGAAACAAGGACTGGCATGTTAGATTGTAGCTAGTGATAAACAACATTGCAGATGTTTGGCCGCAGCTTATCACCTCTCACTATTAGGGCATCAAACCAACCTGACTGTTGTGTATACCAGGCTTTTAAATTTGCATTCGGTATTAATTAGAAACCCACTTCTAACTAGATGTTTAAAATTATCTTTATTTTTCCCCAAGATAAAGCCAAAATATTTGAGAAGAGTTATTTGGGTGACATATGTGTCAGAGTCTATTAAGAGTTCAGCGTTATCCCAGCTTTACAACATAATGTTTGAAGTTAATTAGAAAGAATGCATTTTAAAATAAAATCTCTTTTGCCTTCAGCAACTGCAATTATCACTTCCATTTGTGATCACTAGCACCTCTGAACATTCAAATGACGATATTCTTGATCACAGGAAACCAAGTTAATGAAAGTTAACAAACTTGCCTATCTCCATACCGAGTCTGCCTAGCAGACCAATTAGAGTACACTTTGCCAATGAATTGGAATGTACATAAAGTATGAATAACGCGCACAACTTTTCATATTCCAACAGTAATTGATGCTGACCTCTTTTTCGCCCCATATTTGATAGTAATATTGAGGAATGTAAAGACCTAACATTTCATTATAAAGAATATTTCTCATCAGGTCCACAATGTTTCAATTATCATAATATTTAATTAGCTAGCATTTCGGTCACAAAGTAATCCAATAGGTGGTGTAAAGGGTGCTTTACACGCTGCGACATCACTAGCGTTTGCTAGCGATGGCGTGCGCGATAGCACCCTCCCTCATCATGTGTGCGATATGTAGTGATCGCTGCCGTAGCGAACATTATCGCTACGGCAGCGTTACACGCACATACCTGTTCTGCGACGTCGCTGTGACCGCCGAACAATCCCTCCTTCAAGGGGGAGGTGCGTTCGGCGTCATAGCGACGTCACTGCCGCGTCACTAAGCAGCCGTCCAATAGCAGAGGAGGGGCGGAGATGAGTGGGCGGAAGATTGCCGGCGGGACGCAAGTACGCTGAGTTTCCTCGTTCCTGCGGTGTCACACATAGCGATGTGTGCTGCCGCAGGAACGACAAACAACCTCGCTACTCACCTGTCAACGATTTTTGGTTTTGGAGTGACCTCTCCAAAACCAACGATTTTTACCTCTTTTGTGATCGTTTTAGGTCACTCAGAGGTAATACATGCTGCGATGTCGCTAACGACGCCTGATGTGTTTCACAAACACCGTGACCCCGACGATATATTGTTAGCGATGTCGCAGCGTGTGAAGCCTCCTTAAAGGCCCAGTCACACACAACGACTTACCAGCGATCCCGAAAACGATGCGACCTGATAGGGATCGCAGGTAAGTCGCTGGGAGATCGCAGGTGAGATGTCACACAGTCAGATCTTACCAGCGATTCAGGAACAATACAGGTCGCAGTAGCGACCTGTATAACGATCTCAGCAGTCACTGTGACCCTGTCACACAGTGTCAAACACAGCGATGTGTCCTGCCCAGCAGGACATCACCTTTGAAGAAAATGGCCTGGACCATTCGGCAACGACTAGAGATCTCACAGCAGGGGCCTGATCGCTGGTAGGTGTCACACATAACGAGATCGCTAACGGGATCGCTACTGCGTCACCATCTGCGATCTCGCTAGCGATCTCGTTATGTGTGACAGTACCTTTAGTCTAAATAGGCTAAAGATTCACCAGATTTATCAAACATTAACCCCTATGGTAAATGTGGCACAACTTAAGACTGTCTACTCTAAAGGCCCTGTCACACACAGAGATAAATCTTTGGCAGATTTGTGGTTGCAGTGAAATCATGGACATATTCTTCCATTTGTACACAGCCACAAACCTGGCACTGATTGTCCACAATTTCACTGCAACCACAGATCTGCTGCAGATTTATCTCTGTGTGTGACAGGGCCTTAAGTCTGTACTGTCAAATTAAAAAATATTCATAAATATATCCTTTTTTTAATTTTCATGGTTTCACTAAATGCATATGTTAATGTGTCCGTTATCATTAACATTTAATGATAAATTCAATACAACTCTCTCCCCCTTAGAACTTAGTTATCTGCAATTACAGAAAAGTTATTGAAGAGTAAGTTGCAAAACAACACTTAAAGAGGTGGTTCACTACTCAGCTTAGTGGCCACACATCAATGTAAACCTCATAAAGAAGGCTTTTTTCAAATACCTTGTGTAATCAATTGTGCCTCTGAGCGTCACAATTGAGGTCTGCTCATTCCCATTACGTGATCCCCAGAGCTCCGTGACCTCTGAGATCTGATGATGTCACATCAACTTCCAGTTGACCCGACATCACGAGGTCAGCCCCAGTCTCCCTGAGTCACTGGGCAGTGTTTCACCGTTTGTCACAACCCAGCATTGCTCCTGCTTGCGGTGATCTGCAGTGAAGGAGAGAGTCCGAGAGATCCTGGGCTGTGACAAACTCTGCCCACAGCTCTGTCACTCAGGAAGATTGGGGCTGGCCTCGGTGATGTCGGGTCAATTGGAAGTTGACGTGACATCACCGGATCTCAGAAGTCACGGAGCTTCGGTGTCACATGATGGGTCTGAGCGGACCGCAATAGCACCGCTCAGAGGCACAATTCACTACACAAGGTATTTGCAATTCAGAAAAGTTATTTAGAGTAAGTTGCAAAACAACACTTTAAGAGGTGATTCACTACTCAGCTTAGTGGCCACACATCAATGTAAACCTCATAAACAAGGCTTTTTTCAAATATCTTGTGTAATCAATTGTGCCTCTGAGCGTCGCAATTGAGGTCCGCTCATCCCCATTACGTGACCCCCGGGGGCTCTGTGACCTCTGAGATCTGATGCTGTCACATCAACTTCCAGTTGACCTGACATCACGAGGTTAGCCCCCTTCTCCCTGAGTCACTGGGCGGTGTTTCACCGTTTGTCACAGCCCAGCATTGCTCCTGCGTGCGGTGATCTGCAGCGAAGGAGAGAGCGCATGAGATCGTGGGCAGTGACAAACTCTGCCCACAGCCTTGTAACTCAGAAAGATTGGGGCTGGCCTCGGTGATGTCGGGTCAATTAGAAGTTGACGTGACATTACCGGATCTCAGAGGTCACGGAGCCCCGGTGTCACGTGATGGGGATGAGCGGACCGCAATAGCACCGCTCAGAGGCACAAGTGACTACACAAGGTATTTGAAAAAAGCCTTGTTTATGAGGTTTACATCGATGTGTGGCCACTATGCTGTGTAGTGTTCCACCCCTTTAAAAGCACATCTACTGTCCTCACCACCACCTGTATATACCTGAAATCACAAAGTTCTTCAGTTAAAGAAGATAAGGCCTTTTCAATCTATGGTTGATACGAATCAACCCAGTATTCAAAATGAGGTTCTGCAGCAGTGAAATTGATAAAGAATATTAGAAGTCACCTGTTACTTACAATGACTTGTGTATATGCTGGTCAGCAATTCTCTAGGACCAAGATTTTTGGTGAAATGAACCAAATAAATATATAATAAAGAAATTGGTACTACATATAAGAAAGGGTATATCCTTAACCAATAATTGATGTTGTATGCAGAAGACAGTGATACATACCTCTCCTATGCTGTATATTACCGCACGTTGTATGTGAGACTTTTGAAGTCAATGCAAGAGGCTCAGCCATTTGAAGCGCCTAGACCCCCTACAGATGGCCCAACAGCTAATTTCAGTGGCATATACTATTGTGCACTAGTATCACTAGGAATGTCACAGCATTGCACTAGTGTGAAAGCCATATTACTATTGTTCATATCCCTTCTAGTGATGAGTGAGCACTACCATGCTCGGGTGCTTTGTACTCGTAACTTGTAGTTGGATGCTCGGACGGGCTTGTTCCAAACATGAGATGTGGTGTTGAGCTACACGGGGTATTAAAATGTAAAACCAAGGGATTAGTGATGAGCGAGCACTACAATGCTCGGGTGCTCGGTACGGGCTTGATTCATGTACCGAATATAATAAAAGTCAATGCGGAACTCAAGCATTGTTCCAGAAGATCTTGTGGAAAAATGTTTGAGTTCCCCATTGACTTCCATTATACTTGATACACAAATCAAGCCCGTCCGAGCATCCAACTGCTCGTACTGAGCACACGAGCATTGTAGTGCATCGCTAATCCTTTGTTTTTACATTTTAATACCCCGTGTAGCTCAACACCACATCTCATATTTGGAAGTAATCTTTGTAGTTAGAAAAAACTTTGGGAACGTCTGGTTTATGATATGTATTGTTCTGGGAAAAGAAAAAAAAAACAATATTACTTTCCATATTTCTTTTTAAGCCAAGCAAGCATGTAATAGCCACCATATACGTACAAATTCCTTCTTTCAGGGCGGCCTAAGGGTACAAGAGCAATGCAAAAAAAAAAATCAATCTGAAACAAACTATGTAAAACATACTTTCCATTGAGAAAAACAGGAAGACATCATTGTAAATGATTACTATTCAGGGCATCATTCATCATTTCTGATTTACATGAAAAGTAGAACAAAGATTCAGTGCAGGGATTCGTGATACTCTGAGCGACCACTGCCAGCACTTTACTGTTAATGTTCTAAAACATTCTACTTTGCTGTTTTGTTCTTTAGCAACCCTGGTTGTTTAAAGTATGTGTCAGTATGGCTTCAAAATGTTATTTTTGGATAACGCAAACAATACGATGCAGAAACAAGGGCCAACTGTCATTTCTGATTGGAAACAATAAATGTAATTTCGGAAGGCAGGAATAATATAAAACATACATGATTGTTCGTCGTGGGTCTGTGATCTTTTTTTTCTTTTTTACTTTTTTTCCAGTTGTTAAATAAATCAAAAACCTCTTGTGGATTTGACTTGTAATCTAAGATTTCCAAATGTCTCAATTCTACTTTCAGTAATCATTCATAGTAATGTGTTAAAAATGATGCCTAAAACGTAAAAGTATCGTAGTATAAAATATAATTCAATGCTTTTTCTTAAAGTCACCTATTAACGATAGCATAGGATATTTCACACATGTATCCTGTGCTAAACAGTGTTTAGGGTGTGATTTTCCTACTGCGTAAGTTGGATTCTGCTTTGTTTCACAGGATCTGTATGTTTGAATCTGACCAAGGCTATATATACAGTATAAATATTTTGCCCTTATTTCCACCCCCACCACAGTGAAAGCAGGAGATCATTGAAAGTATTGATCTCTTCAATACATTTGACTACCCATTTATTTTACAATTTTTTTCCCTGACCCTGACGTGACCTCTTGGCTTTGACCCTGCTTGGCGACCCTTCCTGCCTTTGGTACACTCCTCCTGACGGCAAGCCTTCAGTGGGAACAATCCATTGGACCCTGTTGTAATGCCATATCTCTGTACATGGGTTAAAGGGTATTACAGGTGGAATGGTGACTGATCTGGCTGGGATGGGGATGTGTATGTACTGGACAACAGATCACACGCTTACCATGAAGGGATGTGACTAAGTCTTCTCTAGAGCCTCTGGTGGTGAGATTAGATTTTTGATGCAGATAGCCACCGGGCACCACTCCAAAGCAGTCCCCCAGTCCACGAAAGCTGACAAAACGGAAACAGGCAAGACGGACCCGGAACCACTGCCGGGACAGTATCTTGATTACCAGCAAGGTGGAAGCTGGTACAGGTAAAGATGGGAATGGATCAGGTTAAGGTAGGAACATGGATTAAGGAACACAGACAGATACTGGTATACTGGAATGGACACAGGATCTTAGGCTGGTGCGGGGACACCGGACTGGATTCAGGAACTCAGGCTGGAACTGGAACACAAGAATAGATACAGGAACACAGGCTGGTACTGGGACATAGGAACAGGTACATGAACACCGGCTAGTACCGAGACCCATGAATGGATACAGGAACCAAAAACACAGGTTGGTACTGGAAAACAGGCTGGTTCAAGTCAAGGACACAGGAATGGGATACAGGAACATAGGCTGGTACCGAGACACAGGAATGGATACTGGATCACAGGCTGGTACCAGGACACAGGAACAGATACAGGAACATAGGCTGATACTGGGAACCAGAAATGGGATCAGGAACTCAGGATGGTACCAGGACACAGGAATGGGATCAGGTACTCAGGCTGGAAGCGGTAACCAGAAATGGGATCAGGAACTCAGGAAGGGACTGGGACAGGTTCAGGACTGGTTCTGGCATATGGGTGAGTACCAAATCTGGAACAGGATTCAGGGACAAGACAACGAGCTTTCAGGCATGAGGCACCCTGGCTATAGGAAACAACATTGCACAGGCATCTCCCATTAGGAGAAGGTGCCTTTAATATGTAGTACTCCCCAGCGATAGGCTGGGTACACATCAGGAATCCACGTGCTGCTCCTTTAACAGTCGGGGAGTGCATGCAGCCTAAGTGGGATGCCAGGAAACCCAATTGGCATGCACAGGTCATCCAGGAGCCACAATGGGCAGAGACACTGGAGGAACAGCTGGGTAGTGAGCGAAGCGGAAACTGCATTGCGGCCCCTGCCAGTTATTGCAGGGAGCGTTTGCAATACAGTACCCCCTCATAATACCCCTCAAACAAGGGCTGAAAAGACTGTATGAAGCCAAAAGAGCATTAAGCTTAAGCAAAACAAGTTACTGACAACAGTCATTTAAAAATTCTGCCCGGCTCAGACATATGGCTTAAATACTGGCACGGACACAGGCCACAAAAAAGAAGCCCATAGGTGGGGCAAAAAAATAAAAAAATAAAAAGACTAACGTATGTTTCTAAGGGGTCCATGGTGTGACCTCACTAGCTCGTTGAGAAGGGATAGGCCAAGCAGAAAACTGGTGTGCACCATCCTTAGGAGGATGAGGATTTGATCCTGATTATGGCCAGACTGGGAAGGCTAAAGTGAAAAACTGGTGTGCCCTGTCCGCACATCCTGAGAATGAGTGTGCTCCGTCCACAGATCTATAGTCAGGAAATGATCCTGACAGACCTCTGTAGAAAAACTTTGAGAGCAAGGGTAACTGGAGTCTGCGGGATTCATGGCCTGTGCAAACTGTTACAGGCGGAATGGCAATAACTGATCCGGCTTGGACGGGGATGTGAACACACTGGACAATGGATCATGGGCTTTACCTAGAGTGGCATGAGTAAGCAGCTACCTGGTTTTCTCTAGAGCCTCTGGTGGTGAGGTTAGACTTGTGCAGCAGGTAGCTACCAGGTACCACATCGAGGCAGTACCCGGATCCATGGAAGCTGACACATACGGAAACAGGTAAGACGGAGCTGGAGGCACTGCTGGGACAGGATCTGGATAACCAGCAGGGTTTAAGCAGGTACAGACAGGACTGGATCAGGTACAGGTTCAGGCAGAAACACGGATTCAGGAACATGTACAGATGCTGGTATACTGGAATGGATACAGGAACACAGACTGGTCGTGGGACACAGGAGTGGATACAGGAACACAGGCTGATACTGGGACACAGGAACGGATGCAGGAACACAGGCTGGTCCCGGGACACAGAAATGGATACAGGAACTCAGGGAACTACTGGAAACAGGAACGTATACAGGAACATACTGTAGGCTGGTACCAAGACACAGTAATGGATTAGAAACAAAGACTAGAACAGGCACCAGGAAGGGGATCAGGAACTCATGCTGGTACTGGGAAACAGGAACGGGATCAGAAACTCAGGCTGTAACTTGGAACCAGGAACAAGATCAGAACTCAGTTACAGACAGTCCTGTGGTGTCCAGCTATAGAAGGTTGCAGCATTTGGCTGTGCAAACTGCTCCCTGACCTTCTATTATTCCTGCTTGGTGTATATGGTATCTTATGTATCTCCTCTGCTTGATTTTCAGCCCTTTCCCACCCTGCAGAGTTCTTCACCCTTTCAGCTGTTTTCATCAGCACTTCCCTTTGTGTCCTTAAATACTCTCATTCCCTTCTTGTCTTTGCTGGTGATAGCTTTAACTCCCTACAGATCATGAATGCAAGCAGTTGGCTTTCATTTGTAGTGCCCCACGGGGCAGCTGTTTTAACCTACTTGTCGCCTGGCCGGGGTTGCAGATCCTCTGCATCATCACGGGGTGGCTTGGCCCGGTCCCGTTGCCCCGAGACATACAGGAAGGGAAGGATAGCGGTGGACGGTAGGCAAGAATGGAGGATGAGGGTGGTGGTTGGAGGTGGAGGACGGAGGTGACAATTACGAAAGTCTATCGGATGATCGTGATGCCACCTGTGGTACGCGGCCAGGTATGCAGCCGCTGCTGCAGGGTCTCTTGCCGGGGCAGACGTTGGGTGCAGCCGGGATGGTGTCGCTCCCCACAGGAGGGGTGGTATTACCCCCGGGAGGGTGATGGAGGACGGGGGTGGTGGTAGTCCCTGTTGGCACCACAGCACTGGGTGATGGCGATGGTAAATGAGAGGCAGAGGCAGGGGCTGCGGTTCCAAGTCTTTTACTCACAGGTTGTTCAAGTGCTGCCCCAGAGTACCGATCTCTGCCACGATGGGCTTCAGCCGATTCCGGATCGTTCGGCAGTCACCGCCAGTGCCCGTGAAAGTCTGTTAGTGAAGTGTCCCTCAGTTGCTATCCGGAACTCGGGCCAAGCCTCCTGCTCCAAGTCACAGGCCCACGAAGAGAGAGAAACACTAACTCCAGTTGTCAGTGCTAGGTGTTATCCCAAGCTGTGCCCAGGAAGGTTCTGAAGGTTCTGTCTCTAGTGTTTTGGTTGCGCCTACTTCTACCCCATGTTGTGCCCGCCTCCTGTGGTTGTCCTAACGACTGGGAAAGTCCCATGCTTCGTGATGGCTAACTATCCTGTCTGCCCTAGTCCAACCCCCTGTGAGTAAGCACCTTACTGTTGTATATGTGTGTTTTGTGAAGGCACTGGCAGGTTAACCCCCTCCTGACCTGGGATAGATATTACTCCTGAAAAGTGGTGTAATACCCTTTGGCGCCTGAAGCCCAGGGGCACCACACATTCATCTGCATTAACTTTGTTGTGTGTTGCAGTCCCTCTCAGCCTAGGGCCAGGTATCCTGGTCAGTGCAGAGGTGTAGAACCTATCTAGGGCGGTGAGAGAAGCCAGGGCCCAGCGGTAGACTTTGCCAGGGGTCACCAACTCTCCCTTCTTTAGACACAGGGTTTCCCTTCACTTTCACCATCCGCTAGCTACTTCCCCATACCTAGCATTACACTCAGGCTGGAACCAGGAATGGCATCGGTAATTAAGGAAAGTACCAGGACACTAGAGCAGATTAAGGCAAGCGGACAGGTACGGGTTTGGGTACAAGTTCATGTCTGGTTCTGGGTGATTACTGGTTCTGAAACAGGATCCAGGGAGCAGACAATGAGCTTGCAGGCACAGGGCACACTGGCTACAGGAAATAACATTGCACAGGCACTTCTCAATAGAGGAGGGCACCTTAAAGTGAACCTGTTAGGTCCCCTGTGCCCCAGAATCACGAGCAGCTGTATGTACCTATCTAAATTCCCTTCCTAACAGTGCCTTTATTATGTTGCACACATAAACAGAACTTTAGAAAAAGTATTTCTAAAGTCCGTTTATGAAATGGAAATGACCGATGGGGTGTTAGTTCCCCAGACTAGTCAGCCCACCTAGCATGTTATCACTCCCCTGTGGGCGTGACAACATGGCTCTCAATAGCCAGTATCACCACCAGCGCTGTACAAAGCTCCCTCAAATCATTCAGCTTCTCAAGCTGAGTGTACACATCCCGGCTGCAGAGAGATACACTGTGCATTGCCAGAAGTCTTCAGAAGAGGCATAGCAGTACCCTTTAGGCTAGTTTCAGACGTCCGTGTTTAATCAAGTACCAGTCACACGCATGATTATGGTCATATGTGTGTCATACGCGTGTCATATGTGTGTTACACGTGTGTCACGTGTGTGTCACGTGTGTGTCACGCGTGTGACATCCGTGTTTGCATACGTGTGACACATACCGGGTAAAACACGTGTCTATGTAATGAAAAGATGTTCTATATTTACCTGTATCCAGCAATGCTGTCTCCGGCTCTGCTGCGTCCCGCTCCTGACCCCCGCTCATTATTTTCATTGATTATTCACTGCCAGAGGATCTGGAAGCCGGAGCATCGCGGGGACAGGCTGGGCACAGCACAGCCGTGGACATCACCGGGGACATCGCCAGTGACAGGTGAGTATACAGCAGTTTGTGCAGTGACATCCAGGGACTCATCAGGGTTCCCAATGAACTCTCATGAACACCTGGAAGTCACCATCGTGACACTCGCTGTAATACAGTTGCCGCAGGGGTGTCATCAGGAGGTCATCAGAGTTCATTGGGAAATCCGATGACCTCCTGGACGTCCCTGCACACACACTGCTGGTAGGATACTCACCTGTCGCTAGCGATGTCCCCAGCGATGCTGTCCTTGGCGATGCTGTCCTCGGCGGTGCTGTTTCCGGCGCTGTCACCGAGATGCCCCTGCTCCCAGCTGCTCACTGCAGTGAATAATTAATCAAAATAATGACCGGGGGTCAGGAGCGGGACGCGGGAGAGCCAGAGACAGCATCGCTGGAACAGGCAAATATAGAAAATCTTTTTATTTAAAAACCCGTGTTTTCTCCGGTACGTGTCACACTGATGTCACACGGATCACATCAGTGTGCGGTCCATGTGACACCCGTGCTGCTGGAGAAAAAACGGGCACGTCTCTGTGTGAAATAGCAGGGCCACACGGTCCGTGTGCAAACACGGGCATGTGAGGCACATCAGAGAATAACATGGGTACATGTGACATCCGTGTTAAAAACGGATGTCACACGTACCTAAAACACGGACGTCTGAAACCAGCCTTAGATAGACTGCCAGGCCTGATGTAATCTCGTAGCACCGATTATAAGCAAGAAGGCTGAAACCTGATCTACAGGCCACCGGAATTAGGCAAGGTAAGAACACCTACCGATATTTAAATAAATCTATACTAAGAAAACATTCAAACTTTGCTAATTCTATCTACATTCCAAGTTTTAAAAAACAAACAAACAAACAACCAAACATGAGCAGGGTCATTTGAGTCAGTATTTTACTTGTGTAATTAAGAGTTTTGCAATTTTGATCAGAAGCCAATATATAAAATATATAAATGGCTCTATATTGGACTCCTTCCCCCTCAATTTGAGTTTAGGATCACTAATAATAAATAACTCCTTTTGAAAAGCCAATGCAATAAAACACATTATCCACTGTTTTTATCTTGTTTGTTATACTTCATAACCCAAGTGGTGGAAAATATAGCATAATTTTTTACACTTTACCACTCCAAGAAGTATTTTTCAAAAGTGATATGTTGCTTTATATGCTAAGAGCTATGGAATGCTTCCACTGATCCTAATGATTCCGTTTTTTTGTGATTCATTGTGTTTATGTTATTGAAAAATGTAATTTAATATATTTTGTGTTTATTCCTGAATGAAATTTAATTTATACATTTGAAAAAATGTACAATTTTAAAACTATATTTTTTCTGCATTTAAAGTGGACCTTGTAATTTAAAATGAGAAAGTTAACTGCACTTGCTTAACAGAAAAAATGTGAAAAGGTGCAAACTGAACATGAAATATACTCTAACAAATATACAGCTGCACTCTGAGACGCCAAGGTACGCAAACATTGAATATAGAAATTTGGACATGCACTACACATTAATAGCTTGAGATACAGTGTATAAAAAAGCCAGTTTTATATGAGCCCAGCAGCCAACCTTAAGCCGTATCTATTTTTGCTGGATCCCTACCAAAATGCCTCTTCCCAGTCTGAAAAGCCTACAATGTTATGGGCAGGCAGGAACTTGCTAATAGGCCTTTTTTATGCTCTATGTGTCTACATTTTTACATTTATTTCCTTAGCAGTAATGTTTGTCCAAATTCCTATATTCAATGTTTACATACCTTAGCATCTCAGAGTGCAGCTGTATATTTCTTATAGTATACTTCATATTCAGTTTGTATTTATTCACATTTGTCTGCTAGGATGTGCCATCAGTTTTCTAATTTTAGATGACAGGGTCATGCCTTCTGACTGAGCACTCCTTCTTACCAGCTTAAGTTGATTATTAATTTTCTATTAACAGGTTCCTGCCCACCCATAAAATTGTGACTTTTCAGCCTGGATAAAGGATTTAGGTAGGGACATAACAAAAAGAGATATGCCTTGACGCTGGCCGCTGAGCTCACATAAAACTAACTTTTTTATGCTCGGTCTCATTTTTAAAATGTATTTCCTTAGCAGTAATGCATGTCCAAACTCCTATAGTCAATATTTGCATAAATTAGTGTCTGAGAGTGCAGCTATATATTTTTTAAACAAGCTCTGTCACCAGGTCAAAAGTGGCCATTTTTTTGTATTAGTTTTGTTTTTTTTTTGTACTATGCATGAAAATTTAATGTTGTGATCACTGAAGTACAGCCTATTAGACAATGCCAAATTTATGGAATCACATGCAGCTGAAAGTCAATTCTGTGGCAGGTTTTTAGAACATTGGTGAGTGCAATGGAAAATCTTAAAATGTCACAGCCTTTAATAAATTCCCCTCATTGTGTTGTTCTGCAGCATAGGACGTCCATAAAACCCATATTTCCAACTATGGAATAGCAACATCACTACATCTTACATCTCATACTTATCTATTTCTAGCAATGACCCTGAGAAGTGCAGTGCGAGTGATTCATCTACACTGACCCACTCTATCTAATCTGCTGATTTCTGAGGTGCCAAATGGGTCAAGGTACACCATTTTTATTCATCCTTTGTTTCTCTGACATAGAAACTCCAAATGAGAAGTTACAGGCCAGAAGAGTCCTATGAAATGGCATTGTGAGCTGCAGGTTGTGCACCCATGATATCCTCAACGTGACTGCTATGTATCGGCTATAAATATTCCATACCATTGCTGTATAGTTTCCATTTAATATACATAAATCCGGCCAAAGAAAGTAAATGAAAATATTGTCAGCTTTTCTATATACTTTGCATGTGTGTTTCCACTGGAATGCAAAAGAACAAAGCTCACGCACTTGGGCGGAGGACTCTAGACAAGGAATTTAAGTGATGTATTCTATAGATATAAACAGTGTAATGTATATTATAATAGCAGACAGTTCTTCAGACATTTCCCTTTGATTCCTATTATTTACATTTCCCTATAATTAACAATCTTTTTTTTTTTTTTTTTCTAATTTTGTATCACGAAAGTTCAGCTGAGTATCATTTACCGGAAAAATCTTATGTTATAGTCGTATATAACATCTGTGGGGCAATGGACATTATGTTCTTCTACATTTTAAGCACATCAAAATGGATGTAGGTCATGGCTACAGGATGTGAATTTCTTATATATCTAATCATATATTTCCTGTAATTTTAGTGCTTATTAAAATTTGTAAAACCGATTGTTACATATAGGCACACATGACACCGCAAAAATGACCTACCAACTATCTGCAAAGACTTTGAAAATCTGGGGAAGAAAGAGAAGGAACTGGATGTGTAGGTAGTTTTCTCATCAATCCTCCCAGTTGATGGTCATGACATCATTAGATGGAATAGGAAAAGAAGTGAACAAGAGGCTAACATGGTGGTACAGACAGCAAGGATTCGGGTTTTTGAACCATGGTGTGAATTACCTCTATGATGGGCTCTTCGCTAGAGACGGGTTAGGCTAAGTTCACATTTCCGTTGTTTTGTATCAGTCACATGCGTCGCTTGACGCATGTGACTGATGCGCTGTACAACACTGTACAACGGATGACAAAGAACAGAATTCTTTATCGAATTCCGTTGTGTGCGGGGGGGGGCGGAGTTCGGGGGGGGGGGGAGCCGAGCGGGGCCGCGGCACTGAGGACGTCAGTGCCACAGGGACTGCAGGACAGGTGAGTGTGTGTGAGTGTGAGTATGAGTGTGTGTGTGAGTGTGCGAGTGTGTGTGTGTGAGTGTGTGTATACACATGCTGAATGCGGGAGGGGGCGGAGCAGAGCGGGGGGCGGGGCCAGGCGCTGAGGATGTCAGTGGCAGTGCTGCGGTCTGCATGGCTGGGGACAGGTGAGTGTATGTGTGAGTGTGTGTGTGTGTGTGTACATGCGGAGTGCGGGAGGGGGCGGAGCCGAGCGGGGGGCGGGACGAGGGTGTCAGTGGCAGTGCTTGTCTGCATGGCTGGGAACAGGTGTGTGTGTGTGTGTACATACATGTGCGGAGTGCGGGAGGGGGCGGGGCCGAGCGGGGAAGTGTCGGCCTCCCTGCACACGTAACCAGCCTAAATATCGGATAACAGCAAAGCACCCGATATTTACCTTGGTTACCCGATATTTACCTTGGTTACGGGCCTACACCGCTTAGCGCTGGCTCCTTGCACCGTAACCAGGGTAAATATCGGGTAACCAACCAAAGCTGGTGACGTGTGCAGGGAGCCAGAGGGCATGCGCAGTGAAATCCGACGGATCTCGCTGCTCAAAAAACGTTACATGCTGCGTTCCTCCCGCCCGGCGGTCAGTCGTTCCACGACTGATCAGTCGGGCGGAGGGTGCAACGCAGCATCATCAGTCACAATCCGCTGCTCATACAAGTCTATGGGAGCAACGGAATCCGCTAAACGGATTCCGTTGTTTACAAGAGCAGCGGATTGTGACTGATACATTTTAGCGGAAATGTGAACTTAGCCTTACACTTCATAAAACCTGGAAAACACATTTGCCTGAAGACTTGTCATTGTTACACTCATCAGGAAGGCTTTAAACTAGAAGAAGAAGGGATGGGAAGAAAAATGCCAGACGAACATGCAGCTGAAGGACATACTAAATAAGGATACTAGATGTGGTAAAGAGGACAGAGGACAGGATACTCAGAAGGAATCTAAGAAAAGGGGAGCAACAGAACACAAACTAAAATGCTTTTAGACAAATGCACAAAGTATGGGAAACAAACAAAGAGAACTAGAGCTAGTAATACAGAAGTTATGATGTTATTGTCATCACATAAACCTGGTGGAGTGACACGCACGATTGGAACATGCAGATGGAAAGATACAACTTATTCAAAAAGAATAGAACTAATAAAAGAGGTGGAGTTGCATTGTATGTCATAAAAGAACACATCTCCACAAAAATGAAAGTTTCAGAGAATGAGAATTTATTAGAAAATATTTTATTAAGAATTCATGGACTAAACAACGATAAGGACATCACAATAGGTGTTTATTATAGACCACCGAGTCAAACAGAGGATATAGATGAGATTTTTTCATATCAAATGGCAACATTTAAAAAAAAACAAACCATGAAATGAACACTGGAATGTCAAAATGCACTACTACAAAGAAAACATGAAAAATGTGAAAAAAATTTGGGAAAAAAATGTGTTATTTTGCAAATAAAATTGGCCAAGTTTAAATGAGCTCAGTTACCATGCCAAGTTATAACTCTCAACTGGGTCCTAATTGTAGTAATGCATTTTTACATTACAGTATTCACCATATACATCGCTTTGCTTTTTTTCCCTCCCTCTACTTGAGTGCAGCTGCTATTTTGATAATGTATGCTATGTTCAGTTTGCACCAGTTCAGATTATAAGATTTAGGAATTGCTGGCAATTCTTGTATTTTGTATTATGGAGTCATGTCCTTTGTCTGCGCACTCCTTCCAGTGATGTCAGGTGTTTTAATTTCCTTTTGCAGGTTCTTCTTTAGCCCTTATAAAGAAGTCAGAAATTACATGAAAAGAGGCAGAAATTTAGATTAGGACCCAGTTGAGAGTTATACCTTGGCGTGGTAACTGGGCTCATTTAAATTTGGCCAATTTTGTTTGCAAAATAACTAATTTTTTTCCCAAAAAATTTTCATGTTTTCTTTGCAGTAGTGCATTTTCACATTCCAGTGTTCACCATATACCTCTCTTCATTTTTTTTCCCCTCCCTCTATTTGAGTGCAGCTGCTATTTTGACAAACAAATCTTGTCAGATCAACCTGATTTCCTTCTATAACAAAGTGACTGAATGGTTGGACCAGGGGAATGCCGTGGACATAGTATACCTTGACTTCAGTAAGGCATTTAATAAAGTATCACATGACACCTTCATTGAGAAAGTGATCAAGTATAGAATCGACAAAACATCAGTTGGTGAATTCACAACTGGCTTAATGATTGGGCACAATACTAAATGGCTGTATATTCAACTGCAGGAAAGTTAAAAGCATGGTGCCTTAAGGCTGTGTCCTGGGCCCAGTAGTGTTTTTTAATATTTGTATAAATGATTTGGACAATGGAATTATTGGGGAACTCATAAAATTCTCAGATAATACTAAGATAGGAGGAGTAGCCAATATTAGAGAGGAAAGAGAGCGTATTCAAAAGGATCTAGACACACCCAAACAATCAGCCGAGGCAAACAGAATGGTGTGTAACAGGGACAAATGCAAAGTCCTACATCTGGGTAAAAGAAATGTAAAAAACATATATAGTATGGGAGGAATAGAACTAGGTGATAGCAGAGGGGAAAAGTACTTGTGCATAATAGTAGATCCCAGATTCAACATGACCCAACAATGTGGTGCTGCAGCTAAAAAGGCCAACATCTGGGATGTATCAAGAGAAACATTGAATCTAGTTCCAGAGAGGTCATTATTCCAATATACTCTGCCCTGGTCAGACCCCACCTGGAATACTGTGTACAGTTTTGGGCGCCCCAATTCAAGAAATAATTTGATATATTGGAGTAAGTCCAGAGAAGAGCAATCAAGATGGTAGAAGGTCTGCAAACCATGTCATATGAAGACCGGCTAAAAGAACTAAGAATGTTTAGTTTGCAAAACAAAAAGGCTGACAGGAGACTTAATAGTCTAGAAATATCTGAAAGGTAGTCACAGTGCAGAGGGAACCACCCTATTATCATTAGAAAAAGGAAGTACAAAAAGCAATGGGATGAAACTAAAAGGAAAGGAGATTCAGATTAGACATTAGGAAAAACTTTCTGACAGTGAGGGCAGTCAGAGAGTGGAACAGGCGACCACGGGAGGTAGTGAGCTCTCCATCAATCGAAATCTTCAAGCGGAAGCTGGATAAACATATAGCTGGGATGATTTAGGCAACCTGCACTTGCAGGGGGTTAGACCCAATGGCCCTGGAGGTCCTTTCCAACTCTACCATTCTATGATTTTATGTGTCAGCATAATATATTAGCAGATAAAGGATTAGGTCTGTGGTCTGCAAATAATAATAATTATCCAAACAAAAAGCCTCATGGTCTCGCCTTAAAGTCTCAGGAAGGTCATACTGGAAAGGGGCATAAGTAGGCCCCCCAGAATGACAAAGAGACAGCACACTCCAAATAAAGTATAGCAGCAACAAAAAGGAGTAAATATGTGCAATAGAAATAATTTCATTTTATTTTCATTATTATTACATTTGTGACAAACAGTAGAAAGGACAAGGAACCACAGGATAGGGAATATATACCAGGGTCCCGTGAACCACAAAATTACTAAAGGTACAAGTCATGTAAAAAATTGAATCTAAAGTGCCAGAGTGCTAGGTATACAGCTATAAATACATTTTTGACGTAGCAAAAAATATTTTACATATACAAAAACACATAAAATGTAGAAAAGCGTATAGTATATAAGTTATTGTACATCAAAATAAGTTAAAATATTAAAAATATCCTAAAGCACAATGGCTGAATATCATGTACTGCTAATGGCATTGATCACTTAGGCTGGTAATGTTATCCATGTAGTTCCATTTACTTTCTTTTGCCGTCAGTGATCTTTTCCACCTTAACCCTTTATATTACGAGCCTTGGTAGGGACTTTGCCCATATTACTTCCTTTGGTACTGATATCTAGTAAATATCTTTTTTTACTGTTGCCAAATAGATCCTGGTACAGGTGATCCCTCCCAGGATTCTGGTTGCTGGCTCCCTGGAACCATTTTTTGTGCTTTAGGATATTTTTAATATCTTAACTTATTTTGATGTACAATAACTTAAATACTATACGCTTTTCTACATTTTATGTGTTTTTGTATATGTAAAATATTTTTTTTCTACATCAAAAATGTATTTATAGCTGTATACCTAGCACTCTGGCACTTTAGATTCAATTTTTTACATGACTTGTACCTTTAGTGATTTTGTGGTTCACGGGACCCTGGTATATATTCCCTATCCTGTGCTTCCTTGTCCTTTCTACTGTTTGTCACAAATTTAATAATAATAAAAATAAAATTAAATTATTTTTATTTCACATATTTACACCTTTTTGTTGCTGTTATAAATAATAATAATTATTAGAGTCTTTAAAAGTGTTTTCCTCTACCTTCTTGTGTCCGACGAGTAGACCACTGCCAATCACCAAAACTAAGGAGATGGTGTTCTGAAGCCTCTTTCTTATGTTTTTCCAAGCACAGTAGTTCATCTGCTGGTGTGGCTATGGCTGATAGTAACATCTAAGAACCATTCACTTGTTCGGATGATTAATGGGTTCCCGTAGAAATAAAATATTGTTAGAATATGTTAAGAATCATCATTATTTTATTTGAAAGAGAAAACTTGAAAATAGTCGAAAAGAGACCTGCCGTACACACAGTCAAATTCATGCATATGCCCAACTGCTAAAAGTGTTATACAGTGCTTTGCAAAAGCATTCACCCCTTTGGCTTTTTACTGATTTTGTTGCATTACAACCTGTGTTTAAATATTTTTGTAATTCAATTTGTGTGTGATAAATCAGCACTAAATATTCTAAGTTGGGGAAGTGAAGTGAGAAAAATATAGCAAAAATTTAATTTATAGGATAAAATATATAAAATTGCCATGTGCATATGTATTCACCCCTTTTCATATTGAGCGCCTAAAAATTCTGGTGCAAACAATTACCTTCATAAGTCACATGCTTAGTGAAAGGAAGTCCACCTGTGTAAAATCTAAGGGTTCCTGGGGTCTGCCATTATATACACACCTTTTCAGAAAGGCCACAGAGGTTGCAACACCATTAAGCAAGAGGGACCACTAATTAAAGCACCCCATGAAGACGAAGGAGATCTACAAACAAGTCACAGACAAAGTTGTTGAGAAGTACATGTGAGGGTTGGGTTCTAAAAAAATATCCCAATCTCTGATGATCCCCCTGAGCACCATCAAATCCATCATCATCAAATGGAAAGAATATGGGGCCATAACAAACCTGCCAAGATAGGGCCGCGTACCAAAACTCTCAGTCTGGGCAAGTAAGGCATTAATCAGAGAGGCAGCACAGAGACCAAAAGAAATCCTGAAGGAGCTAACGGTTCCCAAGCAGAGACTGGAGTATGTGTTGTAAGATGGCGACTGGCTACATTATTAATGGCCGGTATGTACCACAGAGATGGTGTGATTCTGTGACTCTGTGCTGGTACTTGTAGTGCCACAGTTTTTATTATAGTATTCACAGGGCCAAGGGTCACAGGTGGCTGGAGAGATAGGTGGGTCTGGCCACCTACATACCCAATCCATGAATGTGTCACATGATAGGTCACATGTTCTAAAATGGAGACTGTCTGTTTGGCACATGGACAAGTTAACAGAGGTATCGAAGTCTCTCTGGAAGGAATGAGTGGAGGCAAGCACAGGTCCACTGGGATACATGAGGACTGTATCCGAATCTGAGCGGACGGACCGCAAGAGTAAGACGGTCTTGAAAACCGTGTTTGTGCTTCTTTAAGCCAAAAGTCTGGAAGGGACTCTGGTTTATGATAAAGTGTAGTTTATGCTGGATTTTAATGAAATACCAGACTTTTAAAATGATTTTGAAAAAATGTATTTATGGCATTTCTTCAATAAGGAGCACAAATGTCCCAAGTGATAAATAATCTTTATTCAATAAATTAAAAACTCAACACACAGTAAAAGGGATGTATACAGCAACAAAACACGGAATAGCAGCAAATAGTATATTGCACATGAATACCACAATTGGTTAAAGTGACAAGTGCTATGCAAAAATCTGCAACACCACCTCCTCATTGGTTATATATATAAATAGGGCTATTCAATAAATTTTATTATGCTCCATATAGTAAATGTCCTAATGCCCATTACAACACTCAATAAGTCATCAAACTGGAGGAATGAATGATATCAAATCACTTATAATATACATGAAAACTATTCAGTCATTAATTCACATTGTGCATAATGTACCAGCTGTGGGTGGAGGTGGATCAGTGCTTGGACTACATCCTACTGAGGCACTAAGCCCTGCGTGTATATAGGACTAATTATATGGTAAATAGCAAATACCGATCTACCGGCCACCGCTGACAAGCTCCCACCGGTAGGAGACACAATAGTGCCAGTCAGGCGCCGAGTAGATCAAATGTCCAACCAATACCACCCACCACACAAAGTATGTTACCTGGATTATTTAAACAGAAATCATGCTGCTATGCCGCTTACCCCGACGTACGTTTCGCCAGATCGCTTCAACGGGAGGCATGTCGGGCAAGAGATGGCGCTGGGTTTAAATACCCTTAATTCACCAATCGAATATCAAAGCGGCGCTTACGACAGTCGGATACCGCCCTATGTGCAAATGAACTTCCTGCCGGGCAGCCATGGAACGCAGCTTGCGTGTCAGATACTCGGAAGTGTTCTGACAGCTCGCAGCTCTCCATATAATGCGCCCAGCATTATAGTTCCGGGGAGTTTTCCGACCGTACAAGCGCACAATATCGATGGATGAATCAATACTTGTACTCAAACACTAATACCGCATACAATCATTACATTTTAATTTTATCAACTCAGTGCAGATAATAATACGCTTACAATCCCCTACACCCTGTATCATACATAACAAAATATCATCAATTTTTGTATAATTTATTTTTAGATTTCCATATTAACAATTCTCTATTAATTAAATATACAAAACAAAAAACAAACCTACACCAATTATATAACTCTACTACCATCAATATTATAAAGAATATGGACAACTAAAGTTGATGAATATATGCTCAAGATGTTGATAGTAGATCATGAATGTTCTGACACATAGGAAGGAAAAGAAGCAATATCTATGATGAAACAAACAATATGTGAATAAAAATACAGCCGAAATATTAAAAACACAAACCCACATTACACCCTCACCCAACTACAATATTTAAAAAGATTAAAAAAATACAAAAGAATCGACAAAGAGATTTCAAATATCCTATAATTCGCGCTAATTTTTACAAAAAAAGCCCCAAAACCTAAAGTTTCATTAAGACCCTGAGGGCTCAGGGTGCCTAGTCGGTATATCCACCGACTTTCCACCCTAGCAAGGATTTTGCCTAAGTCACCTCCCCTAATTCCCAATTCGACCTGGTCAATAGCTCTTACCCTCAATAAAAAGGGGTTACAATTATGGAACTCCTTAAAATGTCGCGGCAAAGTCTTCAACTGTGTATTATCTTCAATCGTCTTGGCTTTTGCTATGTCCCTACAGTGCTCACGAACCCTAATTTTTAATTCACGGGTTGTAAGATTAACATACAGTTTACTGCAGGGACATTCACCCAAATAGATAACTCCCTTTGAGGAGCATGTTAGTTGCTTCCTTATAGAGAAGATTTTTGACCCATCAAAATTGGAAAATTTTTTTGATTTTATTAGGTTAGCACAGGCTTTGCACAGCCCGCAAGGAAAAAATCCTTGATCCGCTGCCGTCAGTGCCCTCTTTTCTTTTCGATCAAAATGACTATGAACTAATGTGTCTTTTAAATTTTTTGACCTTCTGGCCGTAATTAATGGTTTGGGGGGCAAAATACTTTTCAAAATCACATCTGAACGTAGGATGTCCCAATATTTTTGTAAAATCCCTTTCATTTCTGTCCAGCGATTATGATAAGTAGTAATGAACCGTATTTGTCCCATTTTCTCATTCTTAGTTCTACTACTTTTATTAATTCCGGAATCATTTGAAAACAGTAATGCATTCCTGGAGGAAAGTGTGGCCCGATGGTACCCCTTCTGAATTACTTTCTTTTTGTACCCTCTATCCAAAAATCTTTGAGCCAATTCACTGGATTGTTTATTAAAACTTTCTTCATCAGAACAAATCCTTTTAGTTCTCAAAAATTGTCCCACCGGAATGCCAGAAATCACTGCCTTCGGGTGGGATGAGGAGGCATGGAGCAGGCTATTTGTAGCCGTGCTTTTTCTGAATATAGAAGTTGACAAAAACCCACTCTCTTCAGTTTTAATAAGTATGTCAAGGAACTCCAATTCCCTACCTTGTTTGAATGTCAACTTGATATTTTGTTCATTATTATTTAAAGTTTGCATTACTTCATTCAGTTCGGAAGGAGTACGGCTATGTGCGCACGTTGCGTAAATACATGCAGTTACGCTGCGCTTTGTAGCGCAGCGTAACTGCATGCGTCCTGCGTCCCCTGCACAGTCTATGGAGATTGTGCAGGGGCCGTGCGCACGTGGCGTTTTAGAGCGCAGCGCTTCGGCTACTGCCGAAGCGCTGCGTAAAAAGAAGTGACATGTCACTTCTTCCGTGCGCTTTGCCGGCAGCCCCTGCTCTGTCTATGGGAGGAGCTCCAGGCAGAGCGCATGGAATCGGCTTCACTATGGACATTTCTGCAGCGATTTAAAGCGCACATGTGCTCTTCAGATCGCTGCAGAAATTTCTGCAGTGAACTGTACGCAACGTGCGCACATAGCCTACCATTCCAGATGAATAGTACGTCGTCTATGTAGCGCATCCAGTTATGGATGCGACTACAACCTGGCATGGCATCACCAAAAAAGATGTCCCTCTCCCATGCTCCCAAAAAAAGATTGGCATATGAGGGGGCACACGCCGCCCCATTGCCGTACCTTGTGTCTGTAAGAAGATTTTTCCATCAAATGTAAAAACGTTATGCGTTAAAACAAATTCCAGTAAAATTAGAAGTAATTCAACCATTGATTTCTCAATGGTACTACGTCTCAGAAAAAAAGAAACTGCCCGCAATCCATCCGTGTGCCTAATAGATGTATATAGGGACTCGACGTCGGCTGTGACCAGGACCATGTCTGTGTTCAACTGAATACCATCCAGCCTACATAAAGCCGACGTCGTGTCCCTAATATACGATGGCAGCTCAGCCACCAGAGGCTTTAAATAATGGTCTATAATGTCACAGACCATTTCACACAATCCTCCATTACCTGCAACAATTGGTCTTCCGGGAGGATCTGTGACATTTTTATGCACCTTAGGGATTAAGTAGAAGGTGGCCAATCGAGGGTGCAAATTTTTGACATGGTCTAGCAATTTCTTTGGTATAATCCCCTGATCAAAGGCTTGAGAAAGGATCGAGAGCAGTTCCTCCTGAAAAATCGAAAGAGGATTAGACACAAGTTTTTTATAACATTGTTTCACATTCAATAGCTTGTAGGCCTGGCGCTCATACATAATAACTGGCCATACAACTATATTTCCGCCTTTATCAGCGCCTTTAAAAACGACATCTTTCCATGATTGCAAATCCTTTAACGCCTCCCTTTCCTTCCTGGATAAATTTGAGGACCCCTTACATATCGAAAAACTTTGTTCAAATTCATGTGAGACCATTCTTGTAAAAACCTCTATAGCTGGACAGAGATTAAATGCAGGAAATTTACTAGATCTTTTCAATAAATCATGTGGAAAAGTACTCACTGCCTGTGGTGCACTCTCTTCTTCTAAAGACTGAAGTGTAGCTAATGCCTCTTTTTCTTCTTTAGTAAACAGATCCTCCGGTTGACGAGATTTATTATATAATCTTTTAAAAAATAACTTCCTCGAGAATAAATGCAGATTTTTTATGGATGTAAATGTGTCTGCAAAACATGAGGGGGAGAAAGATAAGCCCTTCCCTAAAAGCAATATGTGCAATATAGCAATATAGCAGTTAGGGTATGATCTGACAAATTAATTATCTTTGGCTGCTGATACTCATTGGTATGATCTTTATTAAAAATATCATAGGGCCGTTTATTAAATTTTTGCTTGGTCTTGGACCTGGTATTGAAAGCATGCCCTTGATCCAATGAAGTATTGCCACTCGCTCCACTTGAGGCTGCAGATTGTATTGATGAACTCCTAGATCGATTGCGGTTGGGTTCTGTCTTTTTATATTGCCAGCGAAAGATCTTATTATTATCATAATCCCCTACGTCACGTACATATTTTTTCTGTTTATCCGAACTTATCTCCCTCTCCCATTTTTCAAAATCTTTATCCAAAAGAAAAACCAGATTCTGAAATGATTCCTTTGTCATTTCTTTTTGTAAGGCCAGTTGAGTAGACTCAATTTCTTTCTCTATTTTACTCATAGTCATCACATTCTTTTCAATAATGATACGTATAAACTCTAACGAGCAAGTGGTCCATCTTTGGTTCAGACTTTCATCCTCCAGGTCAAAGGAGGGATAGATCTGCACCCTTAGTCCTCTTGGAATTATTTTTTGGTCATAATAATTTTCCAGAGAAGTACGGGTCCACCACAATTTCATTTTTTTATATAACATATTTTTATATCTCTTTATCGATTCCCTATGTATCACACCGTTATCCAAATTTGCTGTAACATCACGCTTAAAAATCCCTGAGGCTTTGGACTGCCAGGCTGTGAGCTTGGCTTCAAAGTCCATACTGGATAGACCAATCTGTAATACAAACAGAAGCAAATGAATTAACACAAAAGCGGTCTCTTTATGAGAGGACACTCCCATTTCTTAACAGTATCAAATTCTGAAAAAATGTATTTATGGCATTTCTTCAAAAAGGAGTACAAATGTCCCAAGTGATAAATAATCTTTATTCAATAAATTAAAAACTCAACACACAGTAAAAGGTATGTATGCAGCAACAAAACACGGAATAGCAGCAAATAGTATATTGCACATGAATACCACAATTGGTTAAAGTGACAAGTGCTATGCAAAAATCTGCAACACCACTTCCTCATTGGTTATATATATAAATAGGGCTATTCAATAAATTTTATTATGCTCCATATAGAAAATGTCCTAATGCCCATTACAACACTCAATAAGTCATCCAACTGGAGGAATGAATGATATCAAATCACTTATAATATACATAAAACTATTCAGTCACTAATTCACATTGTGCATAATGTACCAGCTGTGGGTGGAGGTGGATCAGTGCTTGGACTACGTCCTACTGAGGCACTAAGCCCTGCGTGTATATAGGACTAATTATATGGTAAATAGAAAATACCGATCTACCGGCCACCGCTGACAAGCTCCCACCGGTAGGAGACACAATAGTGCCAGTCAGGCGCCGAGTAGATCAAATGTCCAACCAATACCACCCACCACACACAGTATGTTACCTGGATTATTTAAACAGAAATCATGCTGCTATTCCGCTTACCCTGACGTACGTTTCGCCAGATCGCTTCAACGGGAGGCATGTCGGGCCTCCCGACATTCATCATGTCGATGGATGAATCAATACTTGTACTCAAACACTAATACCGCATACAATCATTACATTTTAATTTTATCAACTCAGTGCAGATAATAATACGCTTACAATCCCCTACACCCTGTATCATACATAACAAAATATCATCAATTTTTGTATAATTTATTTTTATATTTCCATATTAACAATTCTCTATTAATTAAATATACAAAACAAAAAACAAACCTACACCAATTATATAACTCTACTACCATCAATATTATAAAGAATATGGACAACTAAAGTTGATGAATAAAAAAAAAAATGCTCAAGATGTTGATAGTAGATCATGAATGTTCTGACACATAGGAAGGAAAAGAAGCAATATCTATAATGAAACAAACAATATGTGAATTAAAATACAGCCGAAATATTAAAAACACAAACCCACATTACACCCTCACCCAACTACAATATTTAAAAAGATACAGGGTGTAGGGGATTGTAAGCGTATTATTATCTGCACTGAGTTGATAAATTAAAATGTAATGATTGTATGCGGTATTAGTGTTTGAGTACAAGTATTGATTCATCCATCGATATTGTGCGCTTGTACGGTCGGAAAACTCCCCGGAACTATAATGCTGGGCGCATTATATGGAGAGCTGCGAGCTGTCAGAACACTTCCGAGTATCTGACACGCAAGCTGCGTTCCATGGCTGCCCGGCAGGAAGTTCATTTGCACATAGGGCCGTATCCGACTGTTGTAAGCGCCGCTTTGATATTCGATTGGTGAATTAAGGGTATTTAAACCCAGCGCCATCTCTTGCCCGACATGCTTCCCGTTGAAGCGATCTGGCGAAACGTACATCGGGGTAAGCGGCATAGCAGCATGATTTCTGTTTAAATAATGCAGGTAACATACTGTGTGTGGTGGGTGGTATTGGTTGGACATTTGATCTACTCAGCGCCTGACTGGCACTATTGTGTCTCCTACCGGTGGGAGCTTGACAGCGGTGGCCGGTAGATCGGTATTTGCTATTTACCATATAATTAGTCCTATATACACGCAGGGCTTAGTGCCTCAGTAGGACGTAGTCCAAGCACTGATCCACCTCCACCCACAGCTGGTACATTATGCACAATGTGAATTAGTGACTGGATAGTTTTATGTATATTATAAGTGATTTGATATCATTCATTCCTCCAGTTTGATGACTTATTGAGTGTTGTAATGGGCATTAGGACATTTGCTGTATGGAGCATAATAAAATTTATTGAATAGCCCTATTTATATATATAACCAATGAGGAGGTGGTGTTGCAGATTTTCGCATAGCACTTGTCACTTTAACCAATTGTGGTATTCATGTGCAATATACTATTTGCTGCTATTCCGTGTTTTGTTGCTGTATACATCCCTTTTACTGTGTGTTGAGTTTTTAATTTATTGAATAAAGATTATTTATCACTTGGGACATTTGTACTCCTTTTTGAAGAAATGCCATAAATACATTTTTTCAGAATTTGATACTGTTATGAAATGGGAGTGTCCTCTCATAAAGAGACCGCTTTTGTGTTAATTTTTTAAATGATTTGTATTCCTGTGGCTACCTCAAAAACGCAGCAAAGTGAGTACCCCCATCACATGAGTAAGTAAATGCTCACCGTGTTCATACAACCACAATAAGCTGTACAATCCATAGAGCTAAACCTGGGCTTTATGGAAGACTGACCAGAAAAAAAGCCTTAACTTACAGCCAAAATTTGGACGGCTCATTTTAATTTTGCCAAAAGACATGTGGGAAACTCCCCAAATGTATGGAGGAAGGTGCTCTGGTCAGAGAAGACCAAAATTGAACTTTTTGGCCACCAAGGTAAAAGCTATGTCTGGTGCCAAACCAACACACCTCTTCACTCTAAGAACACCATCCCCACAGTGAAACATGGTGGTGGCAGCATCATGCTGTGGGAATGGAGCAAAACCTGTTTCAGTCTGTTAGTGATTTGAGACTGAGATGGAGATTCACCTTCCAACAAGACAATGACCCAAAGCATACTGCTAGAGCAACACTTGAGTGGTTTAAGGGGAAACATGTAAATATATTGGAGTGGCCTTGTCAAAGCCCAGACCTTAATTCAATTGAGAATTTTTGGCGAGACTAACAATTTGCTGTTCAAAGGAAAACATCAAACTTGAAGGAGCTGGAGCAGTTTTGCCTTGAGGAATGGGCAAAATTCCCAGTGGCAAGATGTAGAGACTTATCCAAAGTGACTTGCAGCTGTAATTGCTGCAAAAGTAGACTCTACAATGTACTGACTTTAGGGGGGTAAATAGTTATGCACACTGAAGGTTTCAGTTATTTTGTCATATTTCTTGTTTGCTTCACGATAAAATGAAAACCAAATGTTCCCTGTTGTAGGCATGTTTTTTTACATGAACTGATGCAAATCTTCAAAAAAGAAAACTGTGAAATTCCAGGTTGTGAGGTAGCAAAACACAGAAAGTACCAAGGGGGGTGTGAATATTTTCACAAAGTACTGTAGCTATTAAATTAACATTTTAAAAATATTTAGCCTGTGTCTGCTCTAGAAGACCCAAAATACCCTGCACCTGACAGGTTAATAAAATTATTTTATTTCTTAAGACCATTTATTGTGTTCATTGGTAATAAATTACAGTGTCACAATATTCCATATTGATTAAGGAGGAAGAGAAAACTTTATTCTATCAGGAAATATGTTTGTTTATTTTTTTAAAAAAAGGGGTATCCCCCATTTAGGCTTCCTCTATCTGCAGAGAGGGGCTACAGAGAGCATTTAATTTTGAAGAGCCTCTGGCATCCTTACTTTGTATGTAGACATTAAAAATGTATTCCAGCAAGAAGTTATCATGTGTTCTTGAGATAGGTGATAATTATTAGATTATATGTGGGGTCTGAATGCTAAGACACCTATTGACAAAATAGGGGACTTCTGTCTGCCATATGAATCAATTTTTCAATTTCAATGCCACTACTGGAGTGTAACGCTGGTGTCCATAAATACGACGGTGTACCAGTGTTTCATAGCGCCGATGTCCTTGCACTCTCCCCTCACATAGCAGGGACATTGATGCCATCTCATCCTTAGCCACTTGTCCTTGCGGGATTTCTCATCTAGTACAGTTTCTAGTGCAGTTTCCTGCTCACCTGCACAGCCAGGCTTGTACTGCATGGTCTTCTGCTCACCTGCCTGAACACCCACTTATGAAGTGGTCCTCTGCACACCTGCATGGCCATCCTTGTGCTGTGTGGTCCCCTGTTCACCCGCGTGACCACCCACGGATTACGTGGTCCTCTCCACTCCTGCATGGCCATTTTCATACAGCATGGTCTCCTGCTTGCCCGCAAGGCCGCCCATGAGTGACGTGGTCACCTGCACTCCTGAATGGCCATCTTTATGCTGTGTGGTCCTCTGCGTGCCTGCATGGCCGCTCACAGGTCACGTGTCTGCACTCTTGCACAGTCATTCACATGTGTCCCAGTCCACTGCTCTCCCGCATCGCCGCTCATTTTGCTAAGTCTTGTGTGAGCCTGGTTCTCCACAGCGGCAGCCCACTTGTGATTCAGTCCACAACTCTTGCTGAGGTCCCTAGGCCCCAGGCCCTATGCATGCCGGGTGGGGTTTTCTGGTCTCCAGTCTAGGGTGCACACGCGCTCCTTGCCTTTTAAACGAGCAGTGTGCACACCTTGTAAAGGTGTCCCCAGCGACAAGAATTTAATACTCCCTTTCCTATTTGTAGGTGTTCCCCAGTCTGGCATTTTTTTCACGAAAGTGTGGATGATAAAAGAACAGTCATTTGACACCTGTGCCCTTCCAAGATCAGAAAGGCCTGATCACTATCATCCTGACCACCACCAGCATGTTCAGGGACATCATCAAAACACCTGACTAGGTTGGCTGAACGCCTGGGTCCAAAATCAGTGTCTGCGGTTACCAGACTGCCTCTTCCCCTGTGATGCATCCTTGGCAATCCCCTGTACCGGATGCAGTGGTGGATGCCTCATGCCCTGCATTTGTCATTGCACATTCACAAGCACCATCAGCAACTAAGTTCAGTTCTTTGTCCCAGCGCATTGTTCAGCTGTCCGTTCCACAATCCTTGGAACATAAATACCCAGCTACCCACTCACAGGCCCATGCACTAAACCGGAACATTTCCAGGCTGATTGCCCTGGAAATGTTGATGTTTCTGCTTGTGGACACTGAGGCTTTCCACAACCTCATGGCAGCGGCCGTCCATGTCAGTCTCAAGCTGGAAGCACTGCCTCAGTGAAGCAGAAACTAATTTGATTAGGTGATAAACAGGACACTGGCCGCATAGTTGTTGAAAGCTGTAACAGACCAGACAGATCTGTAATTATGGCTGCTGAACCTACAACCAGGCATAGTCATGTGTGATAATGGCTGTAACCTGGTGGCGGCTGTGAAGCTTGGCAAGCTCGCACGCTTACCATGCCTGGTACACACACTCAACTTAGTGATTCAGCAGTTTCTGAAAACCTACCTAGATTTGCTGAAGTTACTTGTGAAGGTATGCTGCATGTGCTCCAATTTACGCCTATCAGCTACAGCTGCCACCTGTCATTTAGTGCTGCAGCAGCTTTTGCAACTGCTAGCTTACCAACTGGGGTGCTACGTGCCCATGCACTGGAACATAATATTCCACATGTTTATAAGGCTTTATTTTCAGCATACGCAGTAGTTGCATAACAGCTACACCATGCCCACCAAGTATTCCGGTCAACCTCCATACATAACACCAGATGAGTGGCCACGGATGTCTTACATCTGTGAGGTTCTACAAAACTTTGAGGAATCAACCACAATGGTGAGCGGTGATGCTATTATCAGCATAACCATCCCACTTCTGTGTCTACTGAAACGATCGTAACTCGCAATTAAAGAGGAGGTTTTTCATGTGAACCAGGTGAAGATGGAAGAAGAAAGTACACAGGGTGAAACTACCCAACCTAGCCTCATCTCGTCTCGTCAGCGCGGTCTGGATGATGATGAGGAGGCAGAGGAGGAGGTTGAGAGATGGTTGCCAGCGCTACAGAGTTTACTACCCACACAAGATTCCTCCCATTTGTTCAGTGTCAATGGGCTGAAGAGGAGGAGGAGATGGAGAGTCGTCCTTCTTGTGGGACAGGAAAGTCTTGCCTGTTGGGAGTCTGACACGCATGGCTGTCTATGTCCCGCTGTCTTTCCTGTGTCTCTCGTGTTATATGCATTTTGGCCAACACTGATTACTGGTTCTTCACCCTTCTCAACCCATGCTTTAGGAAGAACTTTCCATCTCTCATTCCTATGGCAGAGAGAGCTAATAAAATGGTGCAATATCAGAAGGCCCTATTCGAACAATTAGTACAAAAATTACCGTCTGACAATGCTGGCAGCAGAGGTCATAGTTACTTGGGCAACCAAGGAAGACATGCTAGGTGAACAGAGGCAAGGGAACACTATCAAAGGTCTGAGACAGTTTCCTTAGAACCTCCAAGTTGCCGAGGCCCTAATGCACGGTGTAGTCTGACAAGGAGGGAAACATTTTTGAAGATGGTGAAGCTGACCGTACCAGCATGCTCTGTGATTCCTTTGTGCTGTACAACTATTGGGTGTGAAAGCTGGACACGTGACATCAATTTTCTTTCCACGCTTTGGAGGTGCTGGCCTGCCTTACAGCTAGTATTTTGTCAGAGCAGTTTTTTAGTGCCACCAAGGGTATAACAACTGAAAATGCTCACAAGCTGACTCTTATCAAAATGAACACAGTCTGAATTGGCCCAGACTTCTCAACCCAATCAGATTACAGTTGCGGAACCTAATGCCAATTCAAATGTTCCATTTTTTTCTGGTGTATTCCCATGCACCCATACGCACTCAAATAATATATTTCATGGTTTCTTCTGTTTGTTTTTTTTTTTGTTCTCCTGCTCCTCTTCCACCACCACAATTGTATCAAGGTTATCATGCGGTATTTGCCCAAAATGTTTACAGGATCATCAGGTGCCCTCGCTCATAATTTTTAGAGGGTCTCCAGGCAGCCCTTACTCAACGTTTTAGAGGGTCATCAGGCTGCCCTTGCTCCAAAGTTTTAGAGGGTCATCAGACAACCCTTGCTCCAAATCTTTTAAGAATCATCCTGCGACCATCACTCGTAATCTTTTGAGGGCGTGTTTGATACCCTCCATCATTTTTTTCAGGATATATATGAAGGCTACATCTACAACTCTCATATACTGTATGTTTATATACACTGTATATGTATACAGTATATCCCCAGGGGTAAATGTTTTTCAGCCCATTTAATAAGTGCACAGGATTTACCAGTCTGGGTGTCACACTCTTAAAAATGGGAAAAAATGTTTTCGATCGCTCTCTACAGGCTTTCCAGGGTACATTGTAGTCCCTCCTTCCAATTTTTGACAGCCCTAGCACTTAGTCCATAGGTTTTAGGAGTCTAACTACCTAACAATTTTAACAAAATGTGTCTGAGCCCCTCCCTTATGTCTAACACGAGGTGTATCAGAGTCCCTCTTCCTTCTAATTTTTGGAAGTTCTTGCACTGTCCACATAGGCTTTGTGAGTTCCAGAGTCTCTTCTTCATAAATTAAACAGGATGTGGCTGACCATGTAACACAACACATGATCAAATAAGGTAGTAAAATGTTAAAATGACATTTACCAGTGACTAATAGTTTTAATTCCTCTACTATGTCATCTACTGTAGTCATAGGCGATGAGGAAATACGGCCTGGCTATTAAGGGGTGGAGGACATTTTTTTCCTCTTTTTAATTTTGCCTTATCTACAAATCATTATACAGGAAAGAATTTTTCCTAACATTTTTTTCCTGTAAAATCCATTTGATCTTTGTTTTTGTATATTTTATTGTCAATCTGTAAATATGAAATAATACTCTGACAACATTGTTCCCAGAAGCGACGTGATAGTCAGACATGCGTTCAAGCATCTTCCTCACGATATTCCCATTCCATTTGAGCACTGTTTCCATCCATTTCAGCAATTTTTCCTGACCTAGAGCCCTTCTCTTATGGTCTTCTGGAAAAATGCTTGAGTTTCCCAATGACTTCCATTATACTCATTACTCAAATCGAGCCTGTCCGAGCGTCCGACCTGTTCGATTCAAGCACTGAAGCATTTTACTGCTCGCTCATCACTATCAATTGCATTGTATTGCATTGTATTAATAACTGGAAGAGCACTCTTATTGAAACGCATGTTACAAAAAATGATCCATGGTTCCTAAAACTTTACTTTGGGGCTCCTCTGGCGAACCATTGCAGACAGCACCAGATATGAAATATTTAATACGTCTGACGCAGGTGGAAACTATTTGACATCTGCAAACATTTGTATCTATGAGTAAAGGGCAAGATAATAAAGGATTGCAGATACTCTTGTCATATTTTACAGGTAAGTCAACATAATGGCAGCTGTAATATTTCATGTTATATGCGAAAATGCAAATGTTTCTGATGCAAGAATAATGGATAACAGACTGTCTCAACACTGGAAAAGGTTAAACATCCTATATTAATGCTACTATTAGACTCCAGATGAATATAATTTATGATATAATGATGATTCATGAGATTCTCATCTAATAGCCATCCTGATCTGTTGGGTTTGCTCACTTGAGTCTTTCAGATGGAGTCACATACTTTGTTACTTCCTGTGCTTGGCCCGGGAAGAGATCTTCACATCTAAGAAATATATTTTGTCTGATCTCATTCCTCTATTATTTCAATCTGTACATGATTCATACTTCATGCGAATAACCGCAATGGTGTGCAGGTGCCGATAATTCTGATAATCCTTCATAGATGCTCTTTAATTCACCACTCAGATATTTAGCAGAGTAAAGGGTGGAAAAATCTGACTGCAACACGTAAAACTGATCAAGCAGATGTAGGCTATGTGCACACAGTGCGTTTTTCGCGGCGTTTTTCGGGTGCGTTTTTGGCCTCAAAACTGCAGAACTTTGCTTCCCCAGCAAAGTCTATGAGTTTTCATTTTTGCTGTCCGCACACATCTGTTTTTTTTACCTGCGTTTTTGAGTAAAAAAAAAAAAAATGGACATGTCAGTTCTTTCCTGCGTTTTTCTGCGTTTTCCCCCATGCAATGCATTGGAAAAACGCAGCAAAACGCAGAGATCAAAAACGCAGCAAAACGCAGCCAAAAACGCACCAAATCGCGGCAAAAACGCATGCGTTTTGTTGATGCGTTTTTTCGACGCAGGTGCGTTTTTGTGCGTTTTTAGCGGCCAAAAACGCAGAAAAACGCAGCGCCAAAAAGACGCAGTGTGCAAACCTAGCCATATTCTGCCTGTTTAGGTTCTATGTTAGACAAGATAAAGATGTGGCTCTTCTTTATTGCAGTTCAGCTTCGTAGGTGCACATAAACTCAGTCTTGGCTTTGGGTTAAAAAAGCTCCGGAAGCTTTCCTGACTTCTCCACAGTCGTAGCTAAAAACTTTGCTTTTCACAAAAGGTTGCTGCTTTGTTTTTAGATCTTTTAGTCAGATGTTTCTATGGTTACTTATGTACAATTATAAGTTTTTAAACTTTTGACAAATGTATTACGTTTATGAAAATACTCCATATCTACTGTGTTGACCCTTATTTTTTCAAGACTCCTGCAATTTGCCCTGATCACTGGATATCAGCTTCTAGGCCAGATCCTGTCTGATGAAAACTCATTCTTGTCTAATCAGTTCATGGTGTTTATCACAATTTATATGCTTTTGTTTGACCTCCCGCTTTTAGAGCATTGACCAAATTCTCAATGTTGAGATCTCGAGAACCTTTTGGCTATGGACACAAATGTTCAATGCTTTATTCACGGAGCTACATAGTTATTTTTGCTTTGTGAAATGGCGTTCCTTTATGCTGGAAAAAGCATTGTTCATCACCAAATTTCCCCTCGGTGGTTGGAAAAAGTTGCTCTTGGAGGATGTTTAGATCCTATTCTCAATTTATGGTAGTGTTGATAGGCAAAATTGTGAGAGAGCCCACACCCTTGGATGAAAAGCCCCCACACATGAATGATCTCAAGATGCTTTACAGTTGGCATGTTGCAGGATTCATGGTAGCGCTCATCTTTTCTTCTCTAATCATTCTTCCAGATGTCCCAAACAGTCTGAAGTGGGCTTCATCAGAGAAAATCACTTTACCCCAGGCCTCTGCAGTCCAATCCCTATACTTTCAGCAGAATGTTAGTCTGCCCTTGATGCTTAACTGAATTGTAGGGAAAGAGACAGCACAATAGGGTTTTACCTCAAAAATATTAGGATAAAATAACAAAAATTTCAAAGTCCACTTCCTAAAGATCTCAGATTTGTCTGAGATCTTGAAGAAGAGGTCAGGGGACTTTGAAACACATTGATCAAATAAAGACCAATATTTTGGAAATATTGCATCTGAATAATTGTCAGCAGCACGTACACACCACTCTTTCCACTGTCTTGATGCTTTATTTGGAGAGAAGTGGCTTCTTTGCTGCCCTTCTTGACATCGTCCCAGCATACAAAAGCCTTCACATCCCTGTGTTCAGAAGCACTGACACCTGCCTGCTGCTATTCCTGAGCAAGCTCTGCACTGGAGTTGAACCGATCATGTAGCTCTTTGGGAGATGGCTCTGGCATTTCCTGAACTATGCTGGATGCCATGAAACTTTCTCTATTGTCTTTGAAGTTCTGATCCCAAAAATGTATTATTTAGCGGGAATCAGTTGCAATATCCTTGCCTTTAAATCCCTTTTGATGCCAAGCAATTACAACTGCACATAATTCCTTGGAGATAACCATGGTTAACAGGAAAAGACAGCAATGATTTCAAGCACCAGCCACTTTTTAAAGTTTTAAAGCATCTGCACCTACTCTTATTATAATTCAATCAGCATGAAAGTGATATCAGATGCCTTGTCCTCATTAACACTTTCTCCTGACCTTACAAAAAGATTACTGAAATGATGTAAGTAGGTCATTTTGTGTCAGGGCTAAAAGTTAATGTGAATGAGGTTTTTGTTAAGTTAATGTTCATGGCAAGGAATGACTTTGTAATTTTTTTGCACTACATCTAATCATTCTTCATAATCTATAGGTAATGCAAATTACCTCAATAAAAACTGAAGTAGGAAACTTTGTGTAAACCAAAATTTGTGTCAGTCTCAAAACCTTTTGCCACGATTGTAGTTAAGAAAATATTATTATGCACAATAAAGGGAATTTTGTTTACTTACCGTAAATTCCTTTTCTTCTAGCTCCTATTGGGAGACCCAGACAATTGGGTGTATAGCTTCTGCCTCCGGAGGCCACACAAAGTATTCAACATCAACAACATGTGTACACAAAAGAACAACCAGCCCAAAGGGCACAGGGGTTGGTGCTGGGTCTCCCAATAGGAGCTAGAAGAAAAGGAATTTACGGTAAGTAAACAAAATTCCCTTTTTCTTTGTCGCTCCATTGAGAGACCCAGACAATTGGGACGTCCAAGAGCAGTCCCTGGGTGGGTAAAAGAATATCTTAATAAAAAGAGCCGAAAACGGCCCCCTCTTACAGGTGGGCAACCGCCGCCTGAAGGACTCGCCTGCCTAGACTGGCGTCTGCCGAAGCATAGGTATGCACTTGATAGTGCTTCGTAAAAGTGTGCAGACTAGACCACGTAGCTGCCTGACACACCTGCTGGGCCGTCGCCGGTGCCGCAATGCCCAGGACGCACCTACGGCTCTGGTAGAATGGGCTTTCAGCCCTGAAGGGAGCGGAAGCCCAGAAGAACGGTAGGCCTCGAGAATCGGTTCCTTGATCCACCGAGCCAAGGTTGACTTGGAGGCCTGAGAGCCCTTACGCTGGCCAGCGACAAGGACAAGGAGCGCATCTGAATGGCGCAGGGGCGCCGTGCGAGACACGTAGAACCGGAGTGCTCTCACTAGATCCAAAGAGTGCAAATCCTTTTCACATTGGTGAATTGGATTAGGGCAAAAGGAAGGCAAGGAGATATCCTGATTTAGATGAAAAGAGGATACCACCTTAGGGAGAAAATCCGGGACAGGACGCAGAACCACCTTATCCTGGTGAAAAACCAGGAAGGGGGCTTTGCATGACAGCGCCGCAAGCTCAGACACTCTCCGAAGTGATGTGACTGCCTCCAGGAAGGCCACCTTCTGCGAAAGACGGGAGAGAGAGACATCCCGCAGCGGCTCAAAAGGCGGCTTTTGAAGAGCCGTCAGGACCCTGTTAAGATCCCAAGGTTCCAACGGACGTTTGTAAGGTGGGACCATGTGGCAGACCCCCTGCAGGAACATGCGGACCTGCGGAAGCCTGGCTAGATGCTTTTGAAAAAACACGGAGAGCGCCGATACTTGGCCCTTGAGAGAGCCGAGGGACAAACCCTTGTCCATTCCAGATTGTAGGAATGAAAGGAATGTGGTAAGGCAAACGGCCATGGAGGAAGGCCGTTATCAGCGCACCAGGATAGAAAGAGTTGCCAAGACCTGTAATAGATCTTGGCGGACGTTGGCTTCCTGGCTTGTCTCATGGTGGCAATGACATCCTGAGATAACCCTGAAGACGCTAGGAGCCAGGACTCAATGGCCACACAGTCAGGTTGAGGGCCACAGAATTCAGATGGAAAAACGGGCCTTGTGACAGCAAGTCTGGGCGGTCTGGAAGTGCCCACGATTGACCCACCGTGAGATGCCACAGATCCGGATACCACGACCTGCTCGGCCAGTCTGGAGCGACGAGAATGGCGCGACGGCAGTCGGACCTGATCTTGCGTAGTACCCTGGGCAGCATCGCCAGAGGGGGAAACACATAAGGCAGTCGAAACTGCGACCAATCCTGGACCAAAGCGTCCGCTGCCAGAGCTCTGTGATCCTGAGACCGTGCCATGAAGGCCGGGACCTTGTTGTTGTGTCGTGACGCCATGAGATCGACGTCCGGCGTTCCCCAGCGGCGACAGATCTCTCGAAACACTTCTGGGTGCAGAGACCATTCCCCCGCGTCCATGCCCTGACGACTGAGAAAATCTGCTTCCCAGTTTTCTACGCCCGGGATGTGAACTGCGGAGATGGTGGAGCCTGTGGCTTCCACCCACTGCAGAATCCGCCGGACTTCCTGGAAGGCTTGACGACTGCGAGTGCCGCCTTGGTGGTTGATGTAGGCGACGGCAGTGGCGTTGTCCGACTGAATTCGGATCTGTCTGCCCTCCAGATGGAAAGCCAATAGGGCTAGATATACTGCCCTTATCTCCAGGATATTGATCTGAAGGGACGATTCTATCGGAGTCCAGGTTCCTTGAGCCCTGTGGTGGAGAAAAACCGCTCCCCAACCTGACAGGCTCGCGTCCGTGGTGACCACGGCCCAGGTTGGGGATAGGAAGGATTTTCCCCGAGACAGAGATGTGGGTAGGAGCCACCACTGAAGTGATGTTTTGGTTGCAAGGGAAAGAGAGATGTTCTTGTCGAGGGAAGCCGCACTCTTGTCCCATTTGCGAAGAATGTCCCATTGGAGTGGCCGTAGATGGAATTGCGCGAACGGCACTGCCTCCATAGCTGCAACCATCTTCCCCAGGAAGTGCATGAGGCGCCTTAAGGGGTGTGACTGACTCCGAAGAAGTGATTGCACCCCCGCCTGCAGAGAAAGCTGTTTGTCCCGCGGTAGCTTGACTAACGCTGGCTGGGTATGAAACTCCATCCCGAGGTAAGTCAGTGATTGGGTCGGTGTCAACTTGGACTTCGGAAAATTGATGATCCACCCGAACTGCTGGAAAGTCGCCAGGGCGACGGTAAGGCTTTGTTGACACGCCACCTGAGAAGGGGCCCTGACTAGGAGATCGTCCAAGTAAGGGATCACCGAGTGGCCCTGAGAGTGCAGGACCGCCACGACGGATGCCATGACTTTGGTGAAAACCCGTGGGGCTGTCGCCAGGCCGAAAGGCAATGCCACGAACTGGAGGTGTTCGTCCCCGATGGCGAAACGCAGGAAACGTTGATGTTCGGGTGCGATCGGCACATGGAGATAAGCATCCTTGATGTCGATCGATGCTAGGAAGTCCCCTTGTGACATCGAGGCGATGACCGAGCGGAGAGATTCCATCCGAAACCGTCTGGTTCTCACATGTCTGTTGAGTAGCTTGAGGTCCAGAACGGGATGGAATGACCCGTCCTTTTTTGGCACCACGAACAAGTTGGAGTAAAATCCGCGACCACGTTCCTGAAGGGGAACGGGAATCACAACTCCTTCGATCTTTAGAGCGTCCACTGCCTGATAAAGTGCGTCGGCCTGTGCGGGGGGTGGAGAGGTTCTGAAGAAACGAGCCGTAGGTCGGGAGCTGAACTCTATCCTGTAACCATGAGACAGAATGTCTCTCACCCATCGGTCTTGAACATGTGGCCACCAGGCGTCGCCAAAGCGGGAGAGCCTGCCACCGACCGAGGATGTGGCTAGGTGAGGCCGAGAGTCATGAGGAGGCCATCTTGGAGGCAGTGCCTCCTGCGGCCTTTTGGGGGCGTGACTTGGACCGCCACGCATAGGAGTTCCTCTGGCCTTTCTCCGGCCGGTTGGACGAAAAGGATTGGGGCTTGGCGGAGGGACGAAAGGACCGAAACCTCGATTGGATTTTTCTCTGCTGAGGTCTCTTAGGTTTGGACTGGGGTAAGGAGGAGTCCTTTCCCGAGGATTCCTTAATAATCTCATCCAATCGTTCGTCAAATAAACGGTCGCCAGAAAAAGGCAAACCAGTTAAGAACTTTTTGGAAGCAGTCTGCCTTCCATTCGCGCAGCCACATGGCCCTGCGGACTACCACGGAGTTAGCAGATGCTACAGCCGTACGGCTAGTGGAGTCCAGTACGGCGTTCATGGCGTAGGACGAAAAAGCTGATGCCTGAGAGGTCAAGGAAGAAACATGCGGAGCAGAATTCCGTGTGACAGCATTAATCTCAGTCAGACAAGCCGAGATTGCTTGGAGAGCCCACACAGCCGCAAAGGCCGGGGCGAAAGACGCGCCCGTGGCCTCATAGATAGACTTCACCAAGAGCTCTATCTGTCTGTCAGTGGCTTCCTTCAGGGATGAGCCATCGGAAACAGACACAACGGACCTAGCAGCCAATCTAGAGACTGGAGGATCCACCTTGGGAGAGTGTGCCCAGCCCTTAACGACTTCAGGTGGAAAGGGATAACGCGTGTCAGAGTGCCTTTTAGCAAAACGCTTGTCCGGGACCGCTCTGGGCTTCTGGACAGCGTCCCTGAAGTTAGCGTGATCAAAAAACGTATTGCGCGTATGTTTGGGGAATCAAAATTGGTGTTTCTCCTGCTGAGAAGCCGACTCCTCTACAGGTGGAGGCGGGGAAGAGAGATCCAACACCTGGTTGATGGAAGAAATAAGATTTACTAAGGCGTCCCCCTCAGGGGTATCAAGGTTGAGGGCGAAGTCAGGGTCAGAGCCCTGAGCTCCCACGTCCGCCTTGTCATCCTGAGAGTCCTCAAGCGGAGATCCAGAGCAGCGTGAGGAGGCCGGGGAAGAGTCCCAGCGAGGCCGCTTAGCCGGTCTGGGACTGCGATCCGGGCAGGAGTCCTCCGCCTGGGACCTAGGGGCTATCCTAGGAGCGCGCTGCGGCGCAGACCGAGAAGGCCCTGGAGGAGACAAACTAACAGGGGCCGGGGCCCGTGAAGAGCCCGGTCTGGACTGCAATGCCTCAAGGAGCTTAGATGACCATTTGTCCATAGACTGTGCAATGGATTGAGAAAGTGACAGAGTTTCTCAGCGAAAGAGGCCAATGACGGTGCCTCTGTCCCTGCAGCCTGCTCAGGAGGAGCAGGGGGATCTACATGAGCCGAGGGGCCCACCAGTGCCCTAGGCTCCAGCTGAGCAAGCGTGGCAGGAGTCGAGCATTGATCACAGTGAGGGTAGGTGGATCCCGCAGGCAACATAGCCCCACAAGAGGTACAGGCTGCAAAAAAAACCTGTGCCTTAGGGGCTTTGCTCCTTGTGGACGACATGCTGTAAGCAATAAGTGTCCCTTAGGAGAGCGACCACTGAGGGTATATGGGAAAGGGTTATACAGCCGTTCCGAATATATATATATATATATATATATATATATATATATATATATATATATATAACGGCACCCTAGGGGAACCAGCACCGGGTGACCGGTGCGGCTTACCAACCGCTGGTGTCCTCCAGATTCCCTGTCGTGGGTCCCCCGGAGCTGTAGAGCTGTGCAGCTGCAGCATACACCGGCAGAATGCCAAACATGGCCGCCGGAGCTCTCAAGGGGGGAGTGGAGCCATGGGCGGCGCCGGCCAAAGGCGGGAATCTGGAGGCCCCATAGTGGTCAAAGAGAGGGGAGCGGAGACATGCAAAGATGCTCCAGCCCTCTGTCGGTAATCCCGCCCTTACCCCTGACAGGCAGGCCCGGGGGCGGGATTTTTCGCGACTAGGCCGCGATGAAGCCGGGGACTAAATTTAAGGCCGTGCCCGACAAGCAGGCATGGTCGGCGCGGAAGTCCGATGAAAAAACAAAAGACGGCGCTACTGGGGAGAAAGGCGACCTCTCTCCCCGTACCGTCCCCACATGGGGACACAGAGTACCTTCAAGGTGCAGGGCCCGGTCCCTGGGGATGAAAACGCTCCGGTCCAGCAGGTTCCACCAGGGGCTGCGGATGGAGCACGGTCTCAGCAGGTGAATGACCGGTGAGGCTCCCACTTCTCCCAGAGCCGCATAAGGGATGGTGAAGGAGACGGCATGTGGCTCCAGCCTGTGTACCCGCAATGGGTACCTCAACCTTAACAACACCGCCGACATAGTGGGGTGAGAAGGGAGCATGCCGGGGCCCCTAGGGGACCTCTTTTCTTCCATCCGTCATACTATGTATGAGAAATCTTTTTTTTTTTTTTTTTTTCTATGAGTGGATGTGTGCCTCCTTCCACACAAAGCATAAAACTGAGGAGCCCGTGGTCCACGGGAGGGTGTATAGGCAGAGGGGAGGGGTTACACTTTTTAAAGTGTAATACTTTGTGTGGCCTCCAGAGGCAGAAGCTATACACCCAATTGTCTGGGTCTCCCAATGGAGCGACAAAGAAATAACAATTCCAGAGATTGTTTTCTCGTAACACATGGTCAAAATTGTTGGTATCCCTCGTTTAAAGAAAGAAAAACCCACATTGGTCACAGAAATAACTTGAATCTGACAAAAGTAATAATAAATAATAAAATCTATGAAAATGAACAAATGTAAGTCAGACATTGCTGCTTTTCAACTTCCACAGAATTTAAAAAAATAAAGCTCATGAAATAGGCCTGGGCAGAAATGGTGATTCCTCCTTAACTTAATATTTTGTTTCACAACTTTTGGAGGCAATTATTGCAATCAGTCGATTCCTGTAACTGTCAATGAGAATTCTGCCCCTCTTCACATGTATTTTGGCCACGGCTCAAGAGAAAACTGCACCAGTTGTCTCCTGTTTGAAGGTTGCCTTTTCCAGATGGCATGTTTCAGCTCTTTCCAAAGATGTTCAATAGGATTTAGGTCAGGGCACATAGAAGGCTACTTCACAATAGTCCAATGTTTTCCTCTTGAGTGTTTTTAGCTGTGTGTTTAGGGTCATTATCCTGTTACAAGACCCTCTCTCTAGAATCCCTTGATAGTCTTGAGAGTTCATTGTACCCTTCCCAGATTCAAGACACCCTGTGACAGATGCATCAAAGCAGCCCCAGAACATAACAGAGCTTCCTCCATGTTTCACAGTAGGGACAGTGTTCTTTACTTGATATGCCTCATTTTCCATCTGTGAACATAGAACTGATGTGCATTGCCAAAAAGTTCCATTTTGTCTTGATAGGACATTCTCCCAGAAGATTCTGGGAGAACGTCCCATGGACAGATGAGACAAAAATGAATCTTTTTGGCAAGGCACATCAGCTCTATCTTCACAGACGGAAAAGGAAGCATGCCTTCGGACATAAGTATCAACAGGAAGCGAGAGTTGCGGCTGACCACTCATTTCCTGTTGATTACTTATCAGTTCGAAGGCAGGGAGAGAGAATCCGGGGTTCTTGGGCTCAAGGCTTACGTGAGGTTACAACCTCACGTAAGCACCGGGAGAATGAGTGCCAATAATGCTGGAACTGCGCCAACTCGGGAGTAGAGTATAGGCTTTTTTATTGTACCGGAGGGCAAAAACATGGAATGCGAAAGGGTTATTCTAGTAGTGGCAAGCCCTTTAAAAGATTGTGAAGAAGTAATATTTAATGGAAGTAAAAGGGATGTGTAGTTGAACCCCTTCTCTTCTTCCCTGGTACAGGTAAGTTCACACTACATATCCACACTTATTCATTTCCAAGTTGTTAGAGTGCATGGTTGGCTTATAACATGTCTCTATTAGTGCTTATTCTGGTTGCAAGCTCTGATAGCTCCTGTGGCTGCTATAGTTGTATATAGGCTAATGTAGGTCTTTGGGTGTGATAGTCAAGAAAAGAATCAGCTCCTGTAGACGTATGATTTGGAAAAGATAAAGATTAAAAAGGGCTTTCTAACTTTCAGCAAAGTAGACCAAAAACGCTGACAAGCATGTAAAATATTACTGGCTTGTACTCCCTCTGCCCCCTTTCTGATCTCCACCCCTGCTGTCTGTTTTTTTGGCTGCAGCAGTGACATCACGTTGACAGCAAGCATCACCATTGCAGCCAATCACTTAAAGGGAACCTGTCAGCAGAAATTTCGCCCAAAAGCTAAAAGATTTCCCCTCTGCAGCTCCTGGGCTGCATTCTAGAAAGGTCCCTGTTATTATTGTGCCCCATGTGAGACCAAAATAAAAGAGTTTATAAAGTGGTACCTTTTTGTATTCAGATACTGTAAATGTGACACGGGGGCGGGCGCTCTGCCGTCCGTTATGCTGCCTCCTGGTCCTGTATGCCGCCCCCATCGCTCCTTTCCATAGCTGATGCACCGCCCACTGCTCCAGCCATCCCCGCGCATGGGGATGGGCGGGGCTGTGATTGTTATCAGCAAGTACCCGCCCATAATCTCGTGAGCGCGCAAACCTCTCCAGCGGGTAGTGCTAGACTGTATGGGCTGCTTCCAGGGATGACGTCCCTTTTGTCACGTGATAGTATTTTGAACACGCACCTATCACGTGACAAAAGGGACGTCATCCCTGGAAGCAGCCCATACAGTCTAGCACTAGCCTGAGCACAGTGTGACCGCTGGTGAGGTTTGCGCGCTCACGAGATTATGGGCGGGTACTTGCTGATAATCACAGCCCCGCCCATAATCACTTGCCTGCGCACACGTCACCAGCGGTCACACTGCTCAGTCCCGTGAGACTGGCACTGGGCATGCGCGGGGATGGCTGGAGCAGTGGGTGGTGCATCAGCTATGGAAAGGAGCGGGGGCGGCATACAGGACCAGGAGGCAGAATAACGGACGCCAGAAAGCCCGCCCCCGTGTCACATTTACACTATCTGAATACAAAAAGGTACCCCTTTATAAACTCTTTATTTTGGTCTCACATGGGGCACAATAATAACAGGGACCTTTCTAGATTGCAGCCCAGGAGCTGCAGAGGGGGAATCTTTTAGCTTTTGGGCGAAATTTCTGCTGACAGGTTCCCTTTAACTCAGCAGCTCTGCAGATGCAGCCGCCACAAGTCACTCAGCCGAATGATATCACCGCTGCAGCCAAAACACAGGGACCAGAAAAGTCCTGGAAAGAAGGTGCCTGACAAGGGAGGGTGAGTGGATGAGTACTAGCTAGCTTTGTTATTTTGCCTGCCTGCCAGTGTTTTGGGTCCTAATGCTGAAAGTGGAAAACATCTTTAAAAAAGGTGAAAAACTCGCTAAAAGTTGGCTTTGAAATAAATACTAAACCCATTTAAGGAGGGTGGTCATCTTTAAAATATGATTCAATGTGTTTAAAGTACAAAAATTATGAAATGTACAATTATAATTAAAGTTGCTGTGAAGTGAACATATCATTGCCGGTCACGTTAGCTCCACTTCAGGTTTTGTGTCAACACAGGTGAGATCTGCAGCTAAGTATACTCATTTCATTGACATTTACGCAGAAAATACAAATCAATTTTTTTCTAGTTAGATAATCACATTCTTATCTTAGAAGTGAGACTGAGGTCTACATAGAAACATGGAAAAATTCATCTTTGATACTACATGGACCTAGGCAGAGCACAGCAGCATTAAATACATAGTAACTGGCCAATGCAAATTGACTCGGATCTACAAAATGTGTCTTAGGATTCATTTTAATAGAATTCAATAAATTACAAAACTGTGCATGTTAAACAATGATGCTCTTGCAAAGAAAAAGACTGATGGCACATCCTACCTTTCTGATGTCACATCCTACCTCTCTGATGTGAGCAGGTGCAAACTGAACATGAAACATAGTAACAAAAAGGAGACAGTCGCCGTCTATAGTGCTAAGATATGTGGAACAATGAATATGGGAATATAGACTTGCATATGAGAAACATGTAAAAATTGAGATTCTTCACACCCAAAAATGGCCAGTTTTAGGTGAGCCCAACAGCCAACGGTAAGGCGACCTCTTATTGTTGGGTCCCAGCCTATTCTAATGCCTCTATTTGGGTTAAAAAAACCCTCCAATTTATGGGCGGACAGGAACCTGCAAATGAAGAATTAAGAAGAACCATATAATCATAGAATAGTAGAGTTGGAAGGGACCTCAGGGGCCATCGGGTCCAACCCCCTGCAAGTGCAAGCTTTCCGAAATCATCCCAACTATATGTTTCTCCAGTTTCCGCATGAAGATTTCCATTGATGGAGAGCTCACCACCTCCCGTGGTCGTCTGTTCCACTCCCTGACTGACCTCACTGTCAGAAAGTTTTTCCTAATGTCTAATCTGAATCTCCTTCCTTGCACTGGAGTAGGCAGGCACCCAACAAAAAGGTAGCCTTGTCGTTAACTGTTGGGCTCATATAAAACTGGCCATTTTTGTGTGCTAAGTATCTCAATTTTTACGTTTTTCATAGCAGTAATGCATGTCTATATTCCATATTCATTGTTACACATATCTTAGCACTACAGAGTGCAACTGTCTCCTTTTTGTTAATGATGCTCTTGCAATCAGCTGATGATTGGTGGTGCCAAGAGTTATATTTACACCAATCTGATATTGATGGCCTATCCTAAAAGGCCCCTATACCCCTTGGAGAAAAGTTGTCAATTTCCGTCAACCAGTTATTGTGTATGGAAGACTCCTGCCTGTCCCCCGACATACAGGTTATGTTGGGGGGACACAAGTATTGGATAGTTGGACTTTATTTTCCCAATTCTTTTTGCGATGCTCTGATGGAGAGCACAGTAAAGATCAGCTGAGCCAAGTGTTCCTGTATATGGGAGAGTTAGGAGAGATAGCTGCCGGCTGCACAATCTTTCATATGACAGCTCTCCAGTGTTTACATCCAGCTTTAGAATAGGCCATTAATATTGTAGTCCAGAAACCCCCCCTTAAAAGATGTTCTATAGCTCCACATGAATACACACAATATCTACACTAAAGTGTAGAAGTATTTATTTCTATGCCGCTATATACACAAACGTGGTGTGTTCTCCATAGAGGTCTATGGTGGGGGGCTCCTCTGTGTCAGAGACGTTGATTGACGTATATCTCTTAGAGTCAGTTATTTTGTTTTCTGTTTTTTAGAAGCTTGATATTGCTGGGTTTTGCTCTTTATGGATTTCAGCAGTGCCGACAGAGCTGGATCTACAGTTTTTTTGGTGGACGTTCCGGTTTCGTCACCAGCCTTCAGTTTTTCCTGCTGTCTTTTTACTTTCTCTGTGTAGTTGTTCTGTTCCTGTTCTCTCCTTCGTGCCTTTTCTTCCAAAACTTTGCCCATAGCTTTGGTTTTCTTGAAGTTGGGATCGGAAGGATCCACACTGTATAAATGTGATGTGTACATCGCCTGGAATCTCGAATCTTCAACATTTATCTGTAGGTAACAAAAAAAAAAAAATACTATACATAAATATTTTTAGGATAATCTCTGCCTTACTTATTCTTGCAATACAATGTTGTATACGATCTCCAAGGCTGCGTGCCCACGATCAGCAATAGCCGTGTTTTTGAAGCAGATTTGTTGCATTAAAAAAGCTGCATTGTACAGCAGAAGCACAGTGGATGGAATTATAGAAATCTCATGCCCAGTGCACTCATGTTTCCCGCAGCATAAAGTGACGGCTCTCCGAATTGCGCAGGTCAATTTATCCTGTGCAGATGTGAGTGTTCTCCGCAGGGAGAACATAAAGTCCACAGATGCCCGAACCCTGATCGTGGGCACAGGCAGCTGCAATCTCCTATGGAGGAGACTCGCGGCCCCGCAGGAGAGGACATGCTGCGTCCTCATGTAGCGTGTCCTCATCGTGTGCTCCCACCCTGAGATCCAGCTGGGCTATTTACAAGAAAAACGAAAAACTTAAATGCTGCACTGAAAGTTGTGTAAGGGCTGATTTTGCATAAGGAGTTGACATCTTTATTCAAATAATTTGGGTTTTCATCAGTTTTTTTTTTAACTTTGTTTGGAAGTCACATAAATAGATTAAACCCATGGAATTAAAGGTCTGATGATAACTGTCGTTATCTCTGATACTGGCCTTTAGTGTTGGGGGCAGCTGTTTAATATTCACACCCGCAAGTGATGGTTAATTATCGTGATTAAAGGGAATCTGTCATCAGGTTTTTTCTCCCCCATCTGAGAGCAGCATAATGTAGAGACAGAGACCCTGATTCCAGCAATGTGTCACTTATTGAGCAGTTTGCTGTCATTTTGATAAAATCAATGTTTTCTCTGCTACAGATCTAGCAGTTATACAGAGCTCATCAATATGCTGGACTACCTGCAGCTCGCCAAGTAGTCCTCTAATGAGAATCTTCTGCTGATTATACAGTGATTTTTATCAAAACTACACTAAACAGCCCAGTAAGTGACACATCGCTGGAATCAGGGTCTCTGCCCCTACGTTATGTTGCTCTCAGATTAGAAAAAAAAAAACCTGGTGACAGATTCTCTTTAAGTCAATTTGCATGAATTGTATAATTCTCATGACATAGTCTATTATGGGCCATTAATGCTTTATTGCCCAATTTACCCCCCCAAAAAATAAAACTAATCCTCAATCCGTGGTATAACTTCACCACTGGTTCCGAAGAACAGGTCTCCACAGCTCCGTCTGGAATGTAGTGGAGGTGCGTATGCTCAACTTCATTGTCTGATAAAAACATTAAGGGAGACCGGTTGTCATCGCCGCGCTTTTCCACCACTCAGAAGATGAAAATTAAATCATCCAAGTCTTTATTGAAAAAGCTAATACAAGTCAACGCGTTTCTGGGGTCACAGCCCCCTTCTCCAGGACAAAATAGCAGGACAAAGATAGCCGATTTCTCTCATTAACATAGCCATGTAGATATACAACAGTGTGCTAAATATCTGGTAAGATTCTCTTCTCTAGAATGTGTCAACTGTGAGGGGGTCTGATTCTTTGCATCATCTGAGTTATATAGTCTATAGTTATCAATGGTGCCTTGTGCTTCGACAAGCAGAATTTAAGGGTGCTTTACACGCTGCGACATCACTAACGATATATCGTCGGGGTCACGTCGTTAGTGATGCATATCCGGCGCCGTTAGCGACATCGCAGCGTGTGACAGCTAGGAGGGACGATCAACGAGTGCAAAAACGTGAAAAATTGTTGCTCGTTGACACGTCGCTCCTTTTCAAAATATTGTTGCTGCTGCAGGTATGATGTTGTTCTTCGTTTTTGCGGCATCACACATATCTATGTATGACACCACAGGAACGACGAACATCTCCTTACCTGCGTCCACCGGCAATGAGGAAAGAAGTAGGTGGGCTGCATGTTCCGGCTGCTCATTTCCGCCCCTCCTCTGCTATTGGACGGCTGCCGTTGGACGTCGCTGTGACGCCGCACTAACCGCCCCCCTTAGAAAGGAGGTGGATCGTCGGCCAGAGCGACGTCGCAGGGAAGGTAAGTCCGTGTGACGGGTGTTAGAGATGTTGTGCGCCACGGGCAGCGATTTGCCCGTCCCGCACAACCGACGGGAGCGGGTACGCTCGCTAGCGATATCGGTACCAATATCGCAGCGTGTAAAGTACCCTTTAGGGTGAACTCATAAATTTGTCTTTTTTTGTCAAGTCGATAGACCAGTGAATACAAAGGGAGAATCAATTAACCCATCATTCTCATAAAATCGCCTAAAAAGATGTATATTTGCACTCATTTTCCATTACGAAGTTTCCCAGGAGATCCTCTTTAAGAGTTTAATTACAGCACTGAAATGAATGACCATGGATGAGAACACAGACAATCTGTGCTGGCAATACGTTTTATAGAGCACACAAGCGCCATCAATATAGTAAAGCGCCAGTACATAAGACTTGTATAAACCAAGCTCCATCATCTCACGTGTTGTAATCAATTACACACTGCCTTATGTGATGTGTCCTAGATAAAAGCAGCTGCTCTGCAGACTCACGTCTACTCACTTCCTTTAACATTTACTGTAGAAATATTTTGCATATTGGTCACTAGACCCCTGAATGTTAAGGTCTGAGGTCTCAAGAGATATTAGAATATACACTTGGACTCACTACACGCTGCAGCTTCACTGCCACATCCTAATAATGGTAGCCCAAAAAACTACCAACATGCACTGATTGTTGTATATAAGTTACTGAGCCCAAAGGATGGATGTTAAACGACTGCTTCTATGTAGTCAATCGGCAGTCATTAAAAGGAATCTGTCAGCAGGTTTTTGCTAAGTAATCTGAAGCCAGCATGCTGTAGGAGTTAAAAAAACAAAAATCAACTATGCCTCTCTTATCTTATCAAGCTGTGAGCTGTTTACTTAATCTGAAGGCTTTATCACCTAGTGATTATCATTACAGAACTACAATGTCACACCCACAGTGGTCCAACATGCCCCCTCTGATTAACACCTCACTATCAATGTACAATCTCTATTGAGAGCCTGATGTAGGCAGGGACAGCTCCCAGCTCTGCTGCTTTGCTAAATATAAAAGCTCCGATTGTGGGAGAACGGCTGCACCCAGTAATCTAAGTGATACATTGTTTGATTCAGAGTCTCTTTGCTTACATCATGCTGCTCTAAGATGAGGTAGAAAAAACCTGCTGACAGATTCCCTTTAAATAGCTTGTTTAGATAGGCACACCACACTTCTAATGCACACAGAACAAATCGGTAATATGATTGTTCTGTACACATAGAGTGCCATTGTTCTCAACAGAACATCCTCTTTACAAGCAACAAAGTGCTACTGAAAATAACGCTTTCTAAGCTAGAGGCGGTGGGGCAGCGCTTGTGTCACTTACTGCATCTAGCACAGCCCCAGACGACGTCTTTCACACATCCTCCAGGACATGATTAGGGGGCGGTGATGCAAGAAACTAGTAAGTATCTGCAGTGCTGCCCCCGGTGATGTCCTGCTCCAGGAGGGGTGATGGACAGTGTAGGGAGTGAGTGCAGCCCCAGCCTCCTGTGATGTCATGTTTCAGACTCCTGTCAAATTAAACGTCATAGGCAGTGCAGTGAAAAAATACCTTTAGGAATCAGATAGATATGGGAAGTGTAGGGAATTGCATAATAAAGATAATTACAGAGAAGTGGTAAGAGGCAAAGATAGTTAGAAAATACATTTTAGGTGTCGGACCACCCCTTTAAGAAGGGAATTTTGTTTACTTACCGTAAATTCCTTTTCTTCTAGCTCCAATTGGGAGACCCAGACAATTGGGTGTATAGGCTATGCCTCCGGAGGCCGCACAAAGTATTACACTTAAAAGTGTTAAGCCCCTCCCCTTCTGCCTATACACCCCCCGTGCTCCCACGGGCTCCTCAGTTTTGGTGCAAAAGCAAGAAGGAGGAAAAGAATTAAAAACTGGTTTAAAGTAACTTCAATCCGAAGGAATATCGGAGAACTGAAACCATTCAACATGACCAACATGTGTACACAAAAAAACAGGGGCGGGCGCTGGGTCTCCCAATTGGAGCTAGAAGAAAAGGAATTTACGGTAAGTAAACAAAATTCCCTTCTTCTTTGTCGCTCCATTGGGAGACCCAGACAATTGGGACGTCCAAAAGCAGTCCCTGGGTGGGTAAAATAATACCTTGTAAGAGAGCCGTAAAACGGCCTCTTCCTACAGGTGGGCAACCGCCGCCTGAAGGACTCGTCTACCTAGGCTGGCATCCGCCGAAGCATAGGTACGCACCTGATAGTGTTTCGTGAAAGTGTGCAGGCTCGACCAGGTAGCCGCCTGACACACCTGCTGAGCCGTAGCCTGGTGCCTCAAAGCCCAGGACGCGCCCACGGCTCTGGTAGAATGGGCCTTCAGCCCTGAGGGAACTGGAAGCCCAGCCGAACGGTAGGCTTCGAGAATTGGCTCCTTGATCCACCGAGCCAAGGTTGATTTGGAAGCCTGTGACCCTTTACGCTGGCCAGCGACAAGGACAAAGAGTGCATCCGAGCGGCGCAGGGGCGCCGTACGAGAAATGTAGAGTCTGAGTGCTCTCACCAGATCTAACAAGTGAAAATCCTTTTCACATTGGTGAACTGGATGAGGACAAAAAGAAGGTAAGGAGATATCCTGATTGAGATGAAAGGGGGATACCACCTTAGGGAGAAATTCCGGAACCGGACGCAGAACCACCTTGTCCTGGTGAAAAACCAGGAAAGGGGCTTTGCATGACAGCGCTGCTAGCTCAGACACTTTCCGAAGTGAAGTGACTGCTACTAGAAAAACCACTTTCTGCGAAAGGCGTGAGAGAGAAATATCTCTCATTGGCTCGAATGGTGGTTTCTGAAGAACCAGCAGCACCCTGTTCAGATCCCAGGGTTCTAACGGCCGCTTGTAAGGAGGAACGATGTGACAAACCCCCTGCAGGAACGTGCGTACCTGTGGAAGTCTGGCTAGGCGCTTCTGGAAAAACACAGAGAGCGCTGAGACTTGTCCCTTAAGGGAGCCGAGCGACAAACCCTTTTCCAGTCCAGATTGAAGGAAGGACAGAAAAGTGGGCAAGGCAAAAGGCCAGGGAGAAAAACCCTGAGCAGAGCACCACGACAGGAAAATTTTCCACGTCCTGTGGTAGATCTTGGCGGACGTTGGTTTCCTAGCCTGTCTCATAGTGGCAATGACGTCTTGAGATAACCCTGAAGACGCTAGGATCCAGGACTCAATGGCCACACAGTCAGGTTGAGGGCCGCAGAATTCAGATGGAAAAACGGCCCTTGAGATAGCAAGTCTGGTCGGTCTGGTAGTGCCCACGGTTGGCCGACCGTGAGATGCCACAGATCCGGGTACCACGACCGCCTCGGCCAGTCTGGAGCGACGAGGATGACGCGGCGGCAGTCGGCCCTGATCTTGCGTAACACTCTGGGCAACAGTGCCAGCGGAGGAAACACATAAGGGAGCTGAAACTGCGACCAATCCTGAACTAAGGCGTCTGCCGCCAGAGCTCTGGGATCGTGAGACCGTGCCATGAACACCGGTACCTTGTTGTTGTGCCGGGACGCCATGAGGTCGACGTCCGGCACCCCCCAGCGGCAACAGATCTCCTGAAACACGTCCGGGTGAAGGGACCATTCCTCTGCGTCCATGCCCTGGCGACTGAGATAGTCTGCTTCCCAGTTTTCCACGCCTGGAATGTGAACTGCAGAGATGGTGGAGGCCGTGGCTTCCACCCACATCAAAATCCGCCGGACTTCCTGGAAGGCTTGCCGACTGCGTGTGCCGCCTTGGTGATTGATGTATGCCACCGCTGTGGAATTGTCCGACTGAATTCTGATCTGCTTGCCTTCCAGCCACTGCTGGAACGCCTTCAGGGCAAGATACACTGCCCGTATTTCCAGCACATTGATCTGAAGCGAGGACTCTTGCTGGGTCCACGTACCCTGAGCCCTGTGGTGGAGAAAAACCGCTCCCCACCCTGACAGACTCGCGTCCGTCGTGACCACCTCCCAGGATGGGGGTAGGAAGGATTTCCCCTTCGATAATGAAGTGGGAAGAAGCCACCACCGAAGGGAAGCTTTGGTCGCCTGAGAGAGGGAGACGTTCCTGTCGAGGGACGTCGGCTTCCTGTCCCATTTGCGTAGGATGTCCCATTGAAGTGGACGCAGGTGAAACTGCGCGAACGGAACTGCCTCCATTGCTGCCACCATCTTCCCCAGGAAGTGCATGAGGCGCCTCAAGGGGTGTGACTGGCCTTGAAGGAGAGATTGTACCCCTGTCTGTAGTGACCGCTGCTTGATCAGTGGAAGCTTCACTATCGCTGAGAGGGTATGAAACTCCATGCCAAGATATGTCAGCGATTGGGCCGGTGTCAGATTTGACTTTGGAAAATTGATGATCCACCCGAAACTCTGGAGAGTCTCCAGGGTAGCGTCGAGGCTGTGTTGGCATGCCTCTAGAGAGGGTGCCTTGATCAACAGATCGTCAAAGTACGGGATCACCGAGTGACCCTGAGAGTGGAGGACCGCTACTACAGTAGCCATCACCTTGGTGAAAACCCGTGGGGCTGTTGCTAGGCCGAACGGCAGTGCCACGAACTGCAGGTGTTCGTTTTCTATGGCGAAGCGCAAGAAGCGCTGGTGCTCTGGAGCAATCGGTACGTGGAGATATGCATCCTTGATATCTATCGATGCAAGGAAATCTCCTTGGGACATTGAGGCGATGACGGAGCGGAGGGATTCCATCCGGAACCGCCTGGTCTTTACGTGTTTGTTGAGAAGTTTCAGGTCCAGGACAGGACGGAAAGACCCGTCCTTCTTTGGGACCACAAACAAGTTGGAGTAAAAACCGTGACCCTGTTGCTGAATAGGAACAGGGACCACCACTCCTTCTGCCTTCAGAGTGCCCAGCGCCTGCAGAAGAGCCTCGGCTCGCTCGGGAGGCGGGGATGACCTGAAGAATCGAGTCGGGGGACGAGAGGTGAACTCTATCTTGTAACCGTGAGACAGAATGTCTCTCACCCAACGGTCTTTTACCCGTGGCAGCCAGGTGTCGCAAAAGCGGGAGAGCCTGCCACCGACCGAAGATGCGGAGTGGGGAGGCCGAAAGTCATGAGGAAGCCGCTTTGGTAGCGGCACCTCCGGTGGCCTTTTTAGGACGTGACTTAGACCGCCATGCATCAGAGTTCCTTTGATCTTTCTGAGGCCTTGTGGACGAGGAGAATTGGGACCTGCCCGCGCCCCGAAAGGACCGAAAACTCGACTGCCCCCTCCTCTGTTGGGGTATTTTCGGTTTGGGCTGGGGTAAGGATGTATCCTTTCCCTTGGATTGTTTGATGATTTCATCCAAACGCTCGCCAAACAATCGGTTGGCAGAAATTGGCAAACTGGTTAAGCGCTTTTTGGAAACAGAATCTGCCTTCCATTCCCATAGCCACAAGGCCCTGCGGAGTACCACCGAATTGGCGGCTGCAACCGCCGTACGGCTCGCAGAGTCCAGAACAGCATTAATAGCGTAAGACGCAAATGCCGAAGTCTGTGTGGTTATGGACGCCACCTGTGGCGCGGACGTGCGTGTGGCTGCGTCGATTTGCGCTTGACCTGCTGAGATAGCTTGCAGCGCCCATACGGCTGCGAATGCTGGGGCAAAAGAAGCGCCGATAGCTTCATAGATGGATTTCAACCAGAGCTCCATCTGCCTGTCAGTGGCATCTTTGAGTGAAGCCCCGTCTTCCACTGCAAGTATGGATCTAGCTGCCAGTCTGGAGATTGGAGGATCCACTTTGGGACACTGAGCCCAACTTTTGACCACGTCAGGGGGAAAGGGATAACGTGTATCCTTAAGGCGCTTAGAAAAACGCTTATCTGGACAAGCATGGTGATTCTGGACTGCCTCTCTGAAATCAGAGTGGTCCAGAAACATACTCGGTGTACGCTTGGGAAACCTGAAACGGAATTTCTCCTGCTGTGAAGCTGACTCCTCCACCGGAGGAGCTGAGGGAGAAATATCCAACATACGATTGATGGACGCAATAAGGTCGTTCACTATGGCGTCCCCGTCCGGAGTATCAAGATTGAGAGCGGCCTCAGGATCAGAATCCTGATCAGCTGTGTCCGCATCATCAACTAGAGATTCCCCCCGCTGAGACCCTGAACAATATGAGGATGTCAAGGGAATTGTCAAGCGAGCTCGCTTAGTCGGTCTGGGGCCGGGGTCTGTGTCAGAACCCTCAGCCTGGGATCCATGAGACACCCCAGGAGGACATTGTTGGTCCAACTGAGGTGGGCCAGGGGACAAAGATTCAACAGAGTCCCTGTGCTGAGATACCGGCCTGGACTGCAAGGCTTCTAGTATCTTAGCCATAGTCTCAGAGAGTTTTGCAAACTCTGTCCCCGTCACCTGAACAGTGTCAGCAGGTGGCTCCCCCTGGGCCCCCCTTAGCAGAGGCTCTAGCTGAGTAAGTGCCACAGGGGCCGAACAGTGCACACAATGAGGGTCAGTGGAACCTGCCGGTAGGGGGGTCATACATGCGGCGCAGGCAGCATAATAAGCCTGTGTTTTGGCACCCCTGCCTTTCGTGGGCGCCATGCTATTATCTTCCCTGAGTAACACAATAGGGTATATAGCCAGAAATCAACTGTGCACCATACAGTGTAAAATATGTATACCATAAACATATAATGTTACACTACTGCACAATGGAGCTAGCACCACAGGTGCTGCTTACCACCCGCTTAAAGCGGTTGTGAGGCCACCAGAGTCCCTGCCTGAGTCTCCCAGACTTTGTCCCCCTCTGTAGCGTCCAAGGAGCTGACAGGAATGGCTGCCGGCGTCCTGAGGAGAGGTGGGAGCCGTGGGCGTGGCTCAGAAAGAGCGGGAGCTGGTACCTGCACTGTGCACAGTGAGGGGAGTGGAGTATGCAAAGCATGCTCCAGCCCTCAGTGCTGCTCGTTCTGTGCAGCGTCCCGCCCTTCCCCTGCCTGTCAGGGCTGTGGGCGGGAGGAAAGGAAACTAGGCCGCAAAAAGCCGGGGACTCTAGTAATAAACGCGGCCGCCGTAAAAGCGCGGCCGGCGCGAAAGTCCCCGGCGCACTACAAGTCCCAGCCGCGCCGCAGTGTTTCCCTGGCAGCGGCGGTTAGTGCGGCAGTCCCTATACATGAACACACTCAGCAGCGCTGAGTGTGTAATGGCACATATTAACCCGGTCAGCGCCGCGGTCCCCGGTGCACTAGCACACCCAGCAATGCTGGAGTGTTGCTGTGCGCGGTCCCCACGGGGACACAGAGTACCTCCAAGTAGCAGGGCCATGTCCCTGAACGATACCCGGCTCCTATCCAGCAGTCTCCCAGGAGTTGTGGATGAAGCACGGTCTCAGTGCCTGGAGACCGATAGGATCCCACTTCACCAGAGCCCTGAGGGGGATGGGGAAGGAAAGCAGCATGTGGGATCCAGCCTCCGTACCCGCAATGGATACCTCAACCTTAACTACACCGCCGACAAGAGTGGGGTGAGAAGAGAGCATGCTGGGGGCCCTATATGGGCCCACTTTTCTTCCATCCGATATAGTCAGCAGCTGCTGCTGACCAATCTGTGGAGCTGTGCGTGCGTGTCTGACCTCCTTCGCACAAAGCAAAAAACTGAGGAGCCCGTGGGAGCACGGGGGGTGTATAGGCAGAAGGGGAGGGGCTTAACACTTTTAAGTGTAATACTTTGTGCGGCCTCCGGAGGCATAGCCTATACACCCAATTGTCTGGGTCTCCCAATCGAGCGACAAAGAAATTTTTTTTTTAAAGTAAGTTGAAAACCTTATAAATCACTGGAATTTAGGTTGACAATAGTACTTAAAGGAGTTGTCTGGTGTAAATAATGTAGTTTTCCATTCCCCGTAAGGGAATGTTAATTGAACGTGGAGGGGGAGGGGTGGTCCCCTGTTTAGGATCCTTATGACCAGTGTGCAGAGTGGTTACATTCACTCTGCAGGACCTGTCATGTGGTTACATTCACTCTGCAGGACCTGTCATGTGGTTACCTTCACTCTGCAGGACCTGTCATGTGGTTACCTTCACTCTGCAGGACCGGTCATGTGGTTACCTTCACTCTGCAGGACCTGTCATGTGGTTACCTTCACTCTGCAGGACCTGTCATGTGGTTACATTCACTCTGGAGGACCTGTCATGTGGTTACCTTCACTCTGCAGGACCTGTCATGTGGTTACATTCACTCTGCAGGACCTGTCATGTGGTTACATTCACTCTGCAGGACCTGTCATGTGGTTACCTTCACTCTGCAGGACCTGTCATGTGGTTACATTCACTCTGCAGGACCTGTCATGTGGTTACATTCACTCTGCAGGACCTGTCATGTGGTTCCTTTCACTCTGCAGGACCGGTCATGTGGTTACATTCACACTGGAGGACCTGTCATGTGGTTACATTCACTCTGCAGGACCTGTCATGTGGTTACATTCACTCTGCAGGACCTGTCATGTGGTTCCTTTCACTCTGGAGGACCGGTCATGTGGTTACATTCACTCTGCAGGACCTGTCATGTGGTTACATTCACTCTGCAGGACCTGTCATGTGGTTACCTTCACTCTGCAGGACCTGTCATGTGGTTACATTCACTCTGCAGGACCTGTCATGTGGTTACATTCACTCTGCAGGACCTGTCATGTGGTTACATTCACTCTGCAGGACCTGTCATGTGGTTACATTCACTCTGCAGGACCTGTCATGTGGTTACATTCACTCTGCAGGACCTGTCATGTGGTTACATTCACTCTGCAGGACCTGTCATGTGGTTACATTCACTCTGGAGGACCTGTCATGTGGTTACATTCACTCTGGAGGACCTGTCATGTGGTTACATTCACTCTGCAGGACCTGTCATGTGGTTACATTCACTCTGCAGGACCTGTCATGTGGTTCCTTTCACTCTGGAGGACCGGTCATGTGGTTACATTCACTCTGCAGGACCTGTCATGTGGTTACATTCACTCTGCAGGACCTGTCATGTGGTTACATTCACTCTGCAGGACCTGTCATGTGGTTACATTCACTCTGCAGGACCTGTCATGTGGTTACATTCACTCTGCAGGACCTGTCATGTGGTTACATTCACTCTGCAGGACCTGTCATGTGGTTACCTTCACTCTGCAGGACCTGTCATGTGGTTACATTCACTCTGCAGGACCTGTCATGTGGTTACATTCACTCTGCAGGACCTGTCATGTGGTTACATTCACTCTGCAGGACCTGTCATGTGGTTACATTCACTCTGCAGGACCTGTCATGTGGTTCCTTTCACTCTGGAGGACCGGTCATGTGGTTACATTCACTCTGCAGGACCTGTCATGTGGTTCCTTTCACTCTGCAGGACCTGTCATGTGGTTACATTCACTCTGCAGGACCTGTCATGTGGTTACATTCACTCTGCAGGACCTGTCATGTGGTTACATTCACTCTGCAGGACCTGTCATGTGGTTACATTCACTCTGCAGGACCTGTCATGTGGTTACATTCACTCTGCAGGACCTGTCTTGTCCTGCAGTACACAGGTAACCTACCATTGATAGGAATAAGCACTGTGTAGTACTGCATTTTCCCTGTGGTGGCGCTGCAGGAATATTAAAAACTGGCAGATTTTCCCACAGATTCCAGCTTATTACCATGGGTTTCAGCAGGACGACGATTTATGATATGCTTATTATAAATTGATCCAGCAAACAAGTAGGGATTATCTAAAGTGGAGAACCTCCTTTAGAATTGGAGTCCCATCAGAAGAAAGATAAACTAGGTGCCATTGAAGTAGAATAAAATATAATATTTGCTGCCAAATGTGAATGGGATTTAAATGTCCTTTGCCAAAACAAACAGGCATAAAAATGGTTATTGCAAAAAGGCCCCAAGAACTTTTGGAAGCAGCAAAAACCATTGATACGATCTCAGAAGAAGAAAAAAATAGAAACGAAGGGAAAACATTATTATATTTCTGCTAAAATTAGGAAAATTATGTCTGAAAGTAGCTACAAAGAAAACACATGGTGCTTTGTGGGCAGGAGGAAAATAACCAAAACTAGACAACAATAGCTGTGTGTTTTATTTCCCCGGCTATAATAAAAGGTCTGGATGGAAGATGGATCCTCCCCAAACTCTAACTAGCTCGCTCTATGGATGCATGAGGCTTTTATTTCAGATATTGAAGTATGTCTGTATTATGCCCCGGCATCAACCACAGGCGGAGTGTATCATATCCACCATCTAACGCTCCCCCATCATGAGAACATGTACATTCCTAACACAAACGGTGACCTTTTGTTCTATGGTATAAACAAACCTGAAAATAGGAATCAGAAATAAATGAATCTAGTGACAATTAGAGTAAAAACCTGGTTTTCCAAAACATAAATATTAAAAATGAAATGTGAACGCCAACCTTTGAAGCGTCCCTAAAGTCGGATTCATGGTATCAATTTCATGGTCCTGTATACAGACCGACCTATAGTTTATCAGCCTAAACTTACAGCTTGATAGACACATAGGAGGCTGTGAGTTCAGGTCGGGAGAGCCGCCAACAGACCGGGCATTGCGGTCCATATACAGACTGATATACACTAGTGTGAACCTCACCTAAAGAAAACATTAAGGGTACAATATAAAGATAATCCTTAACACTAGAAGTCCCAGGGAGGGGTCATTTAACATTTCTACCATTGGAACCCTATGGAGCTCGAAATTCCTGGGACTTCTAGTGTTAAAAGGGAACCTGTCACCAGTTTTTCGGACTATAAGCTGCGGCCACCACCAGTGGGCTCTTCTATACAGCATTCTAACATGCTGTATATAAGAGCCCAGGCCACTGTGTAAAACGTAAAAATCACTATATAATACTCACCTAACCGTCACTGCGCTGGAGTTGGGTCATATGGGTATCTCCGTTCTCCAGTGCCGGCACATCCTCTTTCGGCCATCTTTGTCGTCCTTCTTCTGTAGCCGCGGTGCATGACGTGTCCTACTTCATACAAACTCATTGAGGTCCTGTGCAGGTGCACTTTGATCTGCCCTGAGCAGGGCAGATCAAAGTATTGTAGTGCGCCTGCGCTGGGCCGACGTGTATGACGTAGGATGCGTCATGCACACAGGCTTCAGAAGGAGGACGAAGATGGCCGAAAGAGGAGGCGCCAACACCAGACCAAGGAGACGCCCATCTGACTCAAATCCACCACAGCGCAACCGTTAGATGAGTATCATAAAGTGGGGTTTTTTTTACATTCCACACAGCAGCCTGGGCTCTTATATACACCATGTTAGAATGCTGTATATAAGAGCCCAGTGGTGGTGGCCGCACCTTATAGGCTGAAAAACTGGTGACAGGTTCCCTTTAATATAATGCTATTATTTGGAATCCTTCCCCTTAAACAACTAAACATTTTTGGAATGTCTGTGTGTTATTTTTGTTCTTTTTTGTTTTGTTTTTTTTGAGCAGCACATAACTAAGAGCTAGCTAATTCTCAGGCACAAAACTGCCAAGAATATTGACTTAGTGATTTTAAAGGGGTTCTCCACTACATTTACACTGATGGCCTATCCTTAAGATAGGTCGTCAATGACTGATAAAGTGGGTTCCAACACCCTCTGATCCCCTGTAGGGGAAGGATGTGCAGTACCAGACAGTCGCCACTATTACAGAAGACGGAGCAGATCCGGAACAGAGCATTGCCTGCTGCCCCATGACTGAGATCAGCTGATCTGCGGGGGTGCAGGGTGTCGGACCCTGGCTGATCAGACATTGATGACCTATCCTAAGGATAGGCCATCAATGTAAAAGTAGGCTATTGTAGCTACAGAAAAAAAGCAAATTTACCCTCCCGGAGTCGAGTGTCAGCACGCAGTCAGTGCCCAGTCTCAGCCGTTTGGCTGCAGAGCTGATGTCACATCACATCCAATCAATGAGCTCAGGGGCTACGCTGTAGAAGATGGAATGAGCCGCTGAACTTAATGATTGGCAGCAGCACCATCAACACTGCAGAGAAAAGGCAGAGATCAGGTAGCAATAAAGAGCTGGAGCTGGGCCTGGGGAAGGTAAGTAATACTTGTTTTGTTTGATTGTTTTTTTTTTTTCACTATAGCAGCTCATGATAGAAAGACTTCTAAAAGGACTACAACCCCTTTATACAGGTTCTCCTGGTATAATTAAGACCTCAGATCTTCCTAGTCACGTGTCACAATGGGCTGCAGACTGAATATATACAGCTCCCAAGACCTATGTGTCAACTAACAAAAGCTGTATCACAAATACCTCAGTCAGACTGAGCACAATGTGGGTTATCTTCAGACCCAAACTCAATGTTTGTTTTGCAGTTGTATGCAGTCTCCTGCACTATTATATAGCTGTCAAACTGACGGAGGAGGATCAAGCAGATGATCTCCTCATCATGCACAATATGGGATAAAATATTTCTTCACACATCCGAGCTGGCAGCTGACTAAAGTATGTGTGATAGAGCTCGTGCGTTAAAACGCATGAACTGTATATTTCAGTCTGCAGCCTGAACTGACACGTTTCTAGACAGTTTGATTTATATCAGGGACAAGGGGTTGTCAGGAAAAAGAAAGGATAGAGCTGCCCATGCATGGCCACCTCTACACAGACAAAGGCATGAGAAGTGGGACCAGATAGGGGACACGTATCTATCTTGAGAATAGATCATAAACAGCTTAGATGGCGATACCCCTTTAAGGCTGCCTTAACACTAGAAGTCCCAGAAATTTCGAGCTCCCCCCTGAAGTCCCGAAAGAGGGTCAAATGACCCTTAGTCCAAACTGAATAGAACTAACTAGAAACTAAATGGCTAAACTCAATGGAAAACAACAACCTCCTGCGGTGCGACAGTAATGGCCTTAATTACAGAACAAAAGACGATCATTATAGGAAGTTAGCTAAAGTCCTTCAGGTCATTCGACCCGTCTCTGGGTTCCAAAGGTAGAAATGTTAAATGACCCCTCTCTGGGACTTCTAGTGTTAAAGAAGGGAATTTTGTTTACTTACCGTAAATTCCTTTTCTTCTAGCTCCAATTGGGAGACCCAGACAATTGGGTGTATAGGCTATGCCTCCGGAGGCCGCACAAAGTATTACACTAAAAGTGTAAAGCCCCTCCCCTTCTGCCTATACACCCCCCGTGCTCCCACGGGCTCCTCAGTTTTGGTGCAAAAGCAAGAATGAGGAAAAAAATTATAAACTGGTTTAAAGTAAATTCAATCCGAAGGAATATCGGAGAACTGAAACCATTCAACATGAACAACATGTGTACACAAAAAAACAGGGGCGGGTGCTGGGTCTCCCAATTGGCGCTAGAAGAAAAGAAATTTACGGTAAGTAAACAAAATTCCCTTCTTCTTTGTCGCTCCATTGGGAGACCCAGACAATTGGGACGTCCAAAAGCAGTCCCTGGGTGGGTAAATAATACCTCATAATAGAGCCGTAACGGCTCCGTCCTACAGGTGGGCAACCGCCGCCTGAAGGACTCGCCTACCTAGGCTGGCATCCGCCGAAGCATAGGTATGCACCTGATAGTGTTTCGTGAAAGTGTGCAGGCTCGACCAGGTAGCCGCCTGACACACCTGCTGAGCCGTAGCCTGGTGCCTCAAAGCCCAGGACGCACCCACAGCTCTGGTAGAATGGGCCTTCAGCCCTGAGGGAACCGGAAGCCCAGTAGAACGGTAAGCTTCGAGAATTGGTTCCTTGATCCACCGAGCCAGGGTTGATTTGGAAGCCTGTGACCCTTTACACTGGCCAGCGACAAGGACAAAGAGTGCATCCGAGCGGCGCAGGGGCGCCGTACGAGAAATGTAGAGTCTGAGTGCTCTCACCAGATCTAACAAGTGCAAATCCTTTTCACATTGGTGAATTGGATGAGGGCAAAAAGAGGGTAAGGAGATATCCTGATTGAGATGAAAAGGGGATACCACCTTAGGTAGAAATTCCGGAACCGGACGCAGAACCACCTTGTCCTGGTGAAACACCAGGAAAGGGGCTTTGCATGACAATGCTGCTAGCTCAGACACTCTCCGAAGTGAAGTGACTGCTACTAGGAAAACCACTTTCTGCGAAAGGCGTGCGAGAGAAATATCCCTCACTGGCTCGAACGGTGGTTTCTGAAGAACCATCAGCACCCTGTTCAGATCCCAGGGTTCCAACGGACGTTTGTAAGGAGGGACGATGTGACAAACCCCCTGCAGGAACGTGCGTACCTGTGGAAGTCTGGCCAAGCGCTTCTGAAAAAACACAGAGAGCGCAGAGACTTGTCCCTTAAGGGAGCCAAGCGACAAACCCTTTTCCAATCCGGACTGAAGAAAGGACAGAAAAGTGGGCAAGGCAAATGGCCAGGGAGAAAAACCCTGATCAGAGCACCATAACAGGAATATTTTCCACGTCCTGTGGTAGATCTTGGCGGACGTTGGTTTCCTAGCCTGTCTCATAGTGGCAATGACCTCTTGAGATAATCCTGAAGACGCTAAGATCCAGGACTCAATGGCCACACAGTCAGGTTGAGGGCCGCAGAATTCAAATGGAAAAACGGCCCTTGAGACAGCAAGTCTGGTCGGTCTGGTAGTGCCCACGGTTGGCCGACCGTGAGATGCCACAGATCCGGGTACCACGACCTCCTCGGCCAGTCTGGAGCGACGAGGATGGCGCGGCGGCAGTCGGCCCTGATCTTGCGTAACACTCTGGGCAACAGTGCCAGCGGAGGAAACACATAAGGGAGTTGAAACTTCGACCAATCCTGAACTAAGGCGTCTGCCGCCAGAGCTCTGTGATCGTGAGAACGTGCCATGAATGCCGTGACCTTGTTGTTGTGCCGGGACGCCATTAGGTCGACGTCCGGCATCCCCCAGCGGCAACAGATCTCCTGAAACACGTCCGGGTGAAGGGACCATTCCCCTGCGTCCATGCCCTGGCGACTGAGAAAATCTGCTTCCCAGTTTTCCACGCCCGGGATGTGAACTGCGGAGATGGTGGAGGCCGTGGCTTCCACCCACATCAAAATCCGCCGGACTTCCTGGAAGGCTTGCCGACTGCGTGTTCCTCCTTGGTGGTTGATGTAAGCCACCGCTGTGGAGTTGTCCGACTGAATTCGGATCTGCTTGCCTTCCAGCCACTGCTGGAACGCTTTTAGGGCTAGATACACTGCCCTGATCTCCAGAACATTGATCTGAAGTGAGGACTCCTGCCGAGTCCACGTACCCTGAGCCCTGTGGTGGAGAAAAACTGCTCCCCACCCTGACAGACTCGCGTCAGTCGTGACCACCGCCCAGGATGGGGGTAGGAAGGATTTCCCCTTCGATAATGAAGTGGGATGAAGCCACCACCGAAGGGAAGCTTTGGTTGCCTGAGAGAGGGAGACGTTCCTGTCGAGGGACGTCGGCTTCCTGTCCCATTTGCGTAGGATGTCCCATTGAAGAGGACGCAGGTGAAACTGCGCGAAAGGGACTGCCTCCATTGCTGCCACCATCTTCCCCAGGAAGTGCATGAGGCGCCTCAAGGGGTGTGACTGACCTTGAAGGAGAGATTGCACCCCCGTCTGTAGTGAACGCTGCTTGTTCAGCGGAAGCTTCACTATCGCTGAGAGGGTATGAAACTCCATGCCAAGATATGTCAGTGATTGGGCCGGTGTCAGATTTGACTTTGGAAAATTGATGATCCACCCGAAACTCTGGAGAGTCTCCAGAGTAGCGGTGAGGCTGTGCTGGCATGCCTCTTGAGAGGGAGCCTTGACCAGCAGATCGTCTAAGTAAGGGATCACCGAGTGACCCTGAGAGTGGAGGACCGCAACTACTGCAGCCATGACCTTGGTGAAAACCCGTGGGGCTGTCGCCAGGCCGAACGGCAGTGCCACGAACTGAAGGTGTTAGTCTCCTATGGCGAAGCGCAGGAAGCGCTGATGCTCTGGAGCAATCGGGACGTGGAGATAAGCATCTTTGATATCGATCGATGCAAGGAAATCTCCTTGGGACATTGAGGCGATGACGGAGCGGAGGGATTCCATCCGGAACCGGCTGGCCTTTACATGTTTGTTGAGCAGTTTTAGGTCCAGGACAGGACGGAAAGACCCGTCCTTCTTTGGAACCACAAACAGGTTGGAGTAAAAACCGTGACCCTGTTGCTGAAGAGGAACAGGGACCACCACTCCTTCTGTCTTCAGAGTGCCCAGCGCCTGCAGAAGAGCATCGGCTCGCTCGGGAGGCGGAGATGTTCTGAAAAATCGAGTCGGAGGACGAGAGCTGAACTCTATCCTGTAACCGTGAGACAGAATGTCTCCCACCCAACGGTCTTTTACCTGTGGCAGCCAAATGTCGGAAAAGCGGGAGAGCCTGCCACCGACCGAGGATGCGGTGTGAGGAGGCCGTAAGTCATGAGGAAGCCGCCTTGGTAGCGGCACCTCCGGCGGTCTTTTTAGGGCGTGACTTAGACCGCCATGGATCGGAGTTCCTCTGATCCTTCTGAGGCCTTTTGTACGAGGATAATTGGGACCTGCCCGCACCCCGAAAGGACCGAAACCTCGACTGTCCCCTCCTCTGTTGGGGTAATTTTGGTTTGGCCTGGGGTAAGGATGTTTCCTTTCCCTTGGATTGTTTGATGATTTCATCCAGCCTCTCACCAAACAAACGGTCGCCACAAAATGGCAAACCGGTTAAGCACTTTTTTGGAAGCCGAATCTGCCTTCCATTCCCGTAGCCACAAGGCCCTGCGTATTGCCACCGAATTGTCGGCTGCAACCGCCGTACGGCTCGCAGAGTCCAGGACAGCATTAATAGCGTAGGACGCAAATGCCGACGTTTGAGAAGTTATGGACGCCACTTGCGGCGCAGACGTACGTGTGAGTGCGTCAATTTGCGCTTGACCCGCTGCAATAGCTTGGAGTGCCCATACGGCTGCGAATGCTGGAGCAAAAGACGCACCGATAGCTTCATAGATGGATTTCAACCAGAGCTCCATCTGTCTGTCAGTGGCATCCTTGAGCGAAGCCCCATCTTCAACTGCAACTATGGATCTAGCCGCCAGTCTGGAGATTGGAGGATCCACCTTGGGACACTGAGTCCAGCCCTTGACCACGTCAGGCGGGAAGGGATAACGTGTATCCTTAAGGCGCTTGGAAAAACGCTTATCTGGACAAACTCGGTGTTTCTGGACTGCCTCTCTGAAGTCGGAGTGATCCAGAAACATACTCGTTGTACGCTTGGGGAACCTGAAACGGAATTTCTCCTGAGAGGCTGACTCCTCCACTGGAGGAGCCGAGGGAGAAATATCCAACATTTGATGTATGGACGCGATAAGATCATTCACTATGGCGTCACCATCAGGAGTATCAAGGTTGAGAGCGGCCTCAGGATCAGAATCCTGATCAGCTACCTCCGCTTCATCATACAGAGAGTCCTCCCTCTGAGACCCTGAACAATGTGATGAGGTCGAGGGGATTTCCCAGCGAGCTCGCTTAGGCGGTCTGGGGCTGCGGTCCGTGTCAGAGACCTCACCCTGGGATCTATGAGACACCCCGGGGGAACATTGTTGTTCCAACTGAGGGGAACCAGGGGGCAATGATTCCACAGTGCCCATGGTCTGAGATACCGGTCTGGACTGCAAAGCTTCTAGAATCTTAGCCATAGTCTCAGAAAGTCTGTCAGTAAAAACTGAAAATTCCGTCCCTGTCACCTGGACAGTGTTAGCTGGTGGTTCCCCCTGGGCCCCCCTTAGCAGAGGCTCCGGCTGAGCAAGTGCCACAGGGGCCGAGCAGTGCACACAATGAGGGTCAGTGGAACCTGCCGGTAGCGAGGTCGTACATGCGGCGCAGGCAGCATAGTAAGCCTGTGTTTTGGCACCCCTGCCTCTTGTGGGCGCCATGCTGTTGTCTCCCCTGAGCAACACAATAGGGTATATAGCCAGAAATCAACCGTGCACCATACAGTGTAAAGTATAGCCTATAAACATATAATCTATAATTACACTTCTGCACAAGTGGGGCCAGCACCTCAGGTGCTGCTTACCGCCCGCTTAAAGCGGTTGTGTGGCCACCAGAATCCCTGCCTGGGTCCCCCAGAGCTTGTCTCCCCTCTGCAGCGTCAGAGGAGCTGACAGGAATGGCTGCCGGCGTCCTGAGGAGAGGAGGGAGCCGTGGGCGTGACCCAGAAAGTGCGGGAACTGGTGCCCCACTGTGCACAGTGAGGGGGGTGGAGTATGCAAAGCATGCTCCAGCCCTCAGTGCTGCCGTCCTGTACAGCGTCCCGCCCTTCCCCTGACTGGCAGGGCTGGGGGCGGGAAGAAAAAGAGACTAGGCCGCAAAAGCCGGGGACTCGAGTTATAAGCGCGGCCGCCGTATAAGCGCGGTCGGCGCGGAAGTCCCCGGCGCACTAACAGTCCCAGCCGCGCCGCAGTGATAACAATGGCAGCGGCGGTCAGCGCGGCAGTCCCCATACACTAACACACTCAGCGACGCTGCAGTGTGTAATGGCACAAACGCGGTCAGCGCCGCGGTCCCCGGTGCACTAGCACACCCAGCAATGCTGGAGTTTTGCTGTGCGCGGTCCCCACGGGGACACAGAGTACCTCAAAGTAGCAGGGCCATGTCCCTGAACGATACTCGGCTCCTATCCAGCAGAGTCCTCAGGAGCTGTGGATGGAGCACGGTCTCAGTGCCTGAAGACCGATTAGGATCCCACTTCACCCAGAGCCCTAAGGGGGATGGGGAAGGAAAACAGCATGTGGGCTCCAGCCTCCGTACCCGCAATGGATACCTCAACCTTAACAACACCGCCGACAAGAGTGGGGTGAGAAGGGAGCATGCTGGGGGCCCTGTTAAGGGCCCTCTTTTCTTCCATCCGACATAGTCAGCAGCTGCTGCTGACTAAGCTGTGGAGCTTGCGTGCATGTCTGCCTCCTTCGCACAAAGCAAAAAACTGAGGAGCCCGTGGGAGCACGGGGGGTGTATAGGCAGAAGGGGAGGGGCTTTACACTTTTAGTGTAATACTTTGTGCGGCCTCCGGAGGCATAGCCTATACACCCAATTGTCTGGGTCTCCCAATGGAGCGACAAAGAAGAAGGGAATTTTGTTTACTTACCGTAAATTCCTTTTCTTCTAGCTCCAATTGGGAGACCCAGACAATTGGGTGTATAGCTACTGCCTCCGGAGGCCACACAAAGTATTACACTAAAAAGTGTAAGGCCCCTCCCCTTCTGGCTATACACCCCCCCGTGGGATCACGGGCTCCTCAGTTTTAGTGCAAAAGCAAGAAGGAGGAAAGCCAATAACTGTTTTAAAGACAAATTCAATCCGAGGAACAACATCGGAGAACTGAACTCTTCAACATGAACAACATGTGCACCCGAAAAAACAAAATCCCTAAGAAAACAGGGCGGGTGCTGGGTCTCCCAATTGGAGCTAGAAGAAAAGGAATTTACGGTAAGTAAACAAAATTCCCTTCTTCTTTGTCGCTCCTAATTGGGAGACCCAGACAATTGGGACGTCCAAAAGCAGTCCCTGGGTGGGTAAAAGAATACCTCGTGATAGGGCCGTCAAACAGCCCTTTCCTACAGGTGGGCCACCGCCGCCTGAAGGACTTGTCTACCTAGGCTGGCATCCGCCGAAGCGTAGGTATGCACCTGATAATGCTTGGTAAAAGTGTGCAGACTCGACCAGGTAGCCGCCTGGCACACCTGCTGAGCCGTAGCCTGGTGCCGTAATGCCCAGGACGCACCCACGGCTCTGGTAGAATGGGCCTTCAGTCCTGATGGAATCGGAAGCCCAGCAGAACGGTAGGTGTGAAGAATTGGTTCCTTGATCCACCGCGCCAGGGTGGATTTGGAAGCTTGCGACCCCTTACGCTGACCAGCGACAAGGATAAAGAGTGCATCCGAGCGGCGCAGGGGCGCCGTGCGGGAAATGTAGATCCTGAGTGCTCTCACCAGATCCAATAAATGCAAACCTTTTTCAAATTGGTGAACTGGATGCGGACACAAAGACGGTAAAGTGATATCCTGGTTGAGATGAAAGGAGGATACCACCTTAGGAAGAAATTCTGGAATTGGACGCAGAACTACCTTGTCCTGGTGAAATACTAGGAAGGGAGATCTGCATGATAACGCCGCCAGCTCGGACACTCTCCGAAGAGACGTGACCGCCACTAGAAAGGCCACTTTCTGTGAAAGACGAGAAGGGGAAACATCCTTCAAAGGCTCGAAAGGCGGCTTCTGGAGAGCAATTAGGACCTTGTTCAGATCTCAGGGCTCCAACGGCCGCTTGTAAGGGGGGACGATATGACAAACCCCTTGCAGGAACGTGCGTACCTGAGGAAGTCGCGCTAGGCGCTTCTGAAAAAATACGGATAGCGCGGAGACTTGACCTTTAAGGGAGCCGAGCGACAAACCTTTTTCCAACCCAGACTGCAGGAAGGAAAGAAAAATAGGCAATGCAAATGGCCAGGGAGAAACTCCCTGAGCAGAGCACCAAGATAAGAATATCTTCCACGTCCTGTGGTAGATCTTGGCGGAGGATGGTTTCCTAGCCTGTCTCATGGTGGCAACCACTTCATGAGATAAACCTGAGGCCGCTAGGATCCAGGACTCAATGGCCACACAGTCAGGTTCAGGGCCGCAGAATTCAGATGGAAAAACGGCCCTTGAGACAGCAAGTCTGGACGGTCTGGCAGAGCCCACGGTTGGCCTACCGTGAGGTGCCACAGATCCGGGTACCACGACCTCCTTGGCCAGTCTGGAGCGACGAGGATGGCGCGGCGGCAGTCGGCCCTGATCTTGCGCAGCACCCTGGGCAACAACGCCAGAGGTGGGAACACATAAGGTAGCCTGAACTGCGACCAATCCTGAACTAGGGCGTCTGCCGCCAGAGCTCGGTAATCGTGGGATCGCGCCATGAAAACCGGGACCTTGTTGTTGTGCCGTGACGCCATCAGGTCGATGTCCGGCATCCCCCAGCGGCGACAGATCTCCTGAAACATGTCCGGGTGAAGGGACCATTCCCCTGCGTCCATGCCCTGGCGACTGAGAAAGTCTGCTTCCCAGTTTTCCACGCCTGGTATGTGAACTGCGGATATGGTGGATGCCGTGTCTTCCACTCACGTCAGAATCCGCCGGACTTCCTGGAAGGCCTGCCGACTGCGTGTTCCCCCTTGGTGGTTGATGTATGCCACCGCTGTGGAGTTGTCCGACTGAATTCGGATCTGCTTGCCTGCTAGCCACTGCTGGAAGGCTTGTAGGGCAAGATAGACTGCTCTGATTTCCAGAACATTGATTTGAAGGGTGGACTCTTTCCGAGTCCACGTACCGTGAGCCCTGTGGTGGAGAAACACTGCTCCCCACCCTGACAGGCTCGCGTCTGTCGTGACCACCGCCCAGGATGGGGGTAGGAACGACTTTCCTTTCGACAATGAGGTGGGAAGAAGCCACCACCGGAGAGAGTCCTTGGCTGTCTGAGAGAGGGAGACATCCCTGTCGAGGGATGTCGACTTCCCGTCCCATTGGCGGAGAATGTCCCATTGAAGTGGACGCAGATGAAACTGCGCGAAAGGAACTGCTTCCATTGCTGCTACCATCTTCCCTAGGAAGTGCATGAGGCGCCTCAAGGGGTGCGACTGGCCCTGAAGGAGAGATTGCACCCCTGTCTGTAGTGAACACTGTTTGTCCAGTGGAAGTTTCACTATCGCTGAGAGAGTATGAAACTCCATGCCAAGATATGTTAGTGATTGGGTCGGGGTTAGATTTGACTTTGAAAAGTTGATAATCCACCCGAAACCCTGGAGAGTCTTCAGTGCCACGTTCAGGCTGTGCTGGCATGCCTCTTGAGAGGGTGCCTTGATAAGTAGATCGTCCAAATACGGAATCACAGAGTGGCCTTGCGAGTGCAGGACTGCCACTACTGCTGCCATAACCTTGGTAAAGACCCGAGGGGCTGTCGCTAGCCCGAAAGGTAGAGCTACGAACTGCAGGTGTTCGCTTCCTACAACGAAGCGTAGAAAACGCTGATGCTCTGGCGCAATCGGCACGTGGAGATAAGCATCCTTGATGTCTATTGATGCTAGGAAATCTCCTTGAGACATTGAGGCGATGACGGAGCGGAGGGATTCCATCCGGAACCGCCTGGTTTTCACGTGTTTGTTGAGCAGCTTTAGATCCAGGACGGGACGGAACGACCCGTCCTTCTTTGGCACCACAAACAAATTGGAGTAAAAACCGCGACCTCGTTCCTGAAGAGGAACGGGAGTCACCACTCCTTCCGCCTTTAGGGCGGACACCGCTTGCAGAAGAGCATCTGCTCGGTCGGGAGGTGGAGAAGTTCTGAAGAAGCGAGTTGGAGGACGAGAACTGAACTCTATCCTGTACCCGTGAGACAGAATGTCTCTCACCCAACGGTCTTTGACCTGTGACAGCCAAATGTCGCCAAAGCGGGAGAGCCTGCCACCGACCGAGGATGCGGAGAGAGGAGTCTGAAAGTCATGAGGAAGCCGTCTTGGTAACGGTTCTTCCGGCTGTCTTTTTTTGGTCGGGATTGAGTCCGCCAAGAATCTGAGCACCTCTGATCCTTTTGAGTTCTTTTGGACGAGGAGAATTGGGACCTGCCTGAGCCTCGAAAGGACCGAAAACCAGACTGTCCCCTCCTCTGTTGGGGTTTGTTTTGTCTGGGTTGAGGTAAGGATGAATCCTTACCCTTGGAGTGTTTAATGATTTCATCCAAACGCTCACCAAACAGTCGGTCACGAGAAAAAGGCAAACTGGTTAAGCACTTCTTGGAAGCAGAATCTGCCTTCCATTCTCTCAACCACAAGGCTCTACGTAAAACCACGGAGTTGGCAGACGCCACTGCCGTACGGCTCGTAGAGTCTAGGACAGCATTAATCGCGTAAGACGCGAATGCAGACATTTGAGAGGTCAAGGGCGCCACCTGCGGAGCAGATGTACGTGTGACCGTGTCGACCTGTGTAAGCCCAGCTGAAATAGCTTGGAGTGCCCATACGGCTGCGAATGCTGGCGCCAACGACGCTCCAATAGCTTCATAGATGGATTTCAACCAGAGCTCCATCTGTCTGTCAGTGGCATCTTTAAGTGCTGCCCCATCTTCCACTGCAACTAAGGATCTAGCTGCAAGCCTGGAGATTGGAGGGTCCACCTTGGGACACTGGGTCCAGCCCTTGACCACGTCAGGGGGAAAAGGATATCGTGTATCTTTAAGCCGTTTGGAGAAACGCTTATCTGGATAAGCGTGGTGTTTCTGGATAGCGTCTCTAAAGTCAGAGTGGTCCAGAAAAGTGCTCAATTTACGCTTGGGATACCTGAAATGGAATTTCTCCTGCTGTGAGGCTGACTCCTCCGCAGGAGGAGCTGGTGGAGAAATATCTAACATTCTATTGATGGACGCTATAAGATCATTCACTATGGCGTCACCATCAGGTGTATCCAGATTGAGAACGGTCCCAGGATCAGAATCCTGATCAGCCACATCCGCCTCATCACACAGAGAGTCGTCCAGCTGGGACCCTGACCAGTGTGATGAAGTTGAGGGCCGCTCATAGCAAGCCCGCTTAGGCCGTCTGGGACTGTCGTCCGAGTCAGAGTCGTCACCCTGGTAGAGCAGCCCCACATGCGGTACAAGCAGCATATAAAGTCTGTGCCTTGGCACGTTTGCTTTTTGCGGACGACATGCTGTTGTCTGCCTTGAGTAACCTAGGAGGGTATATAGCAGAGAGTCACCAGCGACCGTACAGTGTAATGTATAGCATGCAAGCACAAAAATACAAAGTACACTTCGGCACAAGTGGGGGTGAGCCCTTGAGGGCTGCTTACCGCCCGCTGAAAAGCGGGTGTGAGGTCGCAGAATCCCGTGTCTGGGTCTCCCAGTCTCCCCTCTCCAGCTCAGCGTGCAGACAGGAATGGCTGCCGGCGTCCTGTGAGGAGGGGCGGACCGTGGGCGTGCCACAAACAAAGTGCGGGAAACTGGCGTCCCACTGTGCCCAGTGTGAGGGCTGGAGTATGTAAAGCAGACTCCAGCCCTCAGCGCTGATGGTCTGTACAGCGTCCCGCCCTCCCCCTGACTGGCAGGTCTGGGGGCGGGAACGAAACGAACTAGGCCGCAAAAGCCGGGGACTGTAGTAATAAGCGCGGCCGTCATACATGCACGGCTAGCGCGGAAGTCCCCGGCGCACCACAAGTCCCAGCCGCGTCGCAGTGAAAACTGACCCCAGCGGCCGGCGCGGCCGTTCGTACTAAGTCTACTCACTCAGCAGCGCTGTAGTGAGGAATGGCACAATCGCAGCAGCGCTGATGTCCCCGGCGCACTAACACGCCCAGCATGCTGCGGTGTGCACGCGGTATGCCCGGGGACACAGAGTACCTTAACGAAGCAGGGCCCTGTCCCTGACGATACTCAGCTCCATATCCAGCCGATTCTCCGGGGGCTGTGGAAGGAGCACGGTCTCAGTGCCTGGAGACCGGTAAAGTCCCACTTCACCCAGAGCCCTAATGGGGATGGGGAAGGAATCAGCATGTGGGCTCCAGCCTCCGTACCCGCAATGGGTACCTCAACCTTAACAAACACCGCCGACAGAAAGTGGGGTGAGAAGGGAGCATGCTGGGGGCCCTAGTATGGGCCCTCTTTTCTTCCATCCGACATAGTCAGCAGCTGCTGCTGACTAAACAGTGGAGCTATGCGTGGATGTCTGACCTCCTTCGCACAAAGCATAAAAACTGAGGAGCCCGTGATCCCACGGGGGGGTGTATAGCCAGAAGGGGAGGGGCCTTACACTTTTTAGTGTAATACTTTGTGTGGCCTCCGGAGGCAGTAGCTATACACCCAATTGTCTGGGTCTCCCAATTAGGAGCGACAAAGAAAGGTTATTTATAACATATTAAATAGCTATAATTGCAAAGTGCCTGTAAAAACAAGTAACTTTACAGCTTATCTCTTATTAAAAAATACTCCTCGTTCACAGGAACAAAGTGATTTTTAATTTTATAGTTAATTGCTCACTGCCTGTGTTACCGGTTCGCTCTGTTGTCAATCAGTGGAGGCTGGTCTAGGGCAAAGAGCACAATGCTTACAAGCTCTATGCTACAGAGCTTTTTAATACAGATCTGCAACTGCGGTCTCTTGATGCCATAGAGGGACATTTGCTTACAGCATTGGAAAACACACAGTTCGGGGTCAGCAGCTCAAAAATGTTGCTGGTCTGACCTGTCAATCAGCACCATTTTCCCAGCAAGTAGGAAGCAGAGAGGATGGGCACTTCTAAACAATGATGATGTGAAAACCTGTCAGCTGGATAGTAATAGAGATAAAGTGGTTGTTACCAGCCACTCTTTACATTTATAGATCGATATATAGACAAATATGCGCAAAATGGTGGCTGAATAGTTAGAACAATCTATATGAAGTGAAATCTGCACACCAAATTCAGAGAAATATGGACAAGCATAACTGCTTTATAATACATAAGGAATGAAAAATACACTTAGCCATATGAAAAATTGAAAAAATTGAAATGTGACATTGCATAACTGCTGAGGATTATTTAAAAAAAAAAAAAAAAAAAGATATTTTGCTAATGTATTGATCAATTCATTACTGCCCCATAACAACTTCACGGTAATCTCTAAGATTACAATGGTGTTCCAGCAGTCTTTTTGATTGATATGCAGTTTTTTTCTGTCTGAGAACCCAGTCGGGCCCTTTAGCCATGTTTATTCAGTTTCCTATATAAAACCAATTCCCTTTCTTCCCCTACACAAGCAAGTTTCAACCGCACAGAGGAAACATTTGGTTAGGCACCCGATAAATAAGAGATTACTGTGAAGTGGTTATCGGGCAGTAATTAATTGATCAATACATTAGCTAAATATCTCTTTTTGTCAAATAATCCTCAGCAGTTATGCAATGTCACATTTCAAATTTTCATATGGCTAATTGTATTTTTCATTCCTTATGTATTATAAAGCAGTTATGCTTGTTCATATTTCTCTGAATTTGGTGTGCAGCTTTCGCTTTATATAAATTGTGTATATTTTGGCTAGCACCCTGCTCACATTTACAATGGTTTTCCAGCAGTCTTTTTGATTTAAATGGTTAGAACAGTTGCCCTTTCAGGAAATAAGTCTGTGTCTTGCAAAATACAAAGGATCATAAGTTGGATGGTCACCAAAAGAAACCCATACCTGGAAGTCATCCTCCACCAGTTTGTCCTTCTTCTTTAACTTCTTCATCTTGCTGCGACTCAGGTTGTGCTGCTCTACAATCTGATCGTAATTGAAATGCTTCCGGTCGTCCTCGACATCATCCATCATGAGCAATGCCATCTCCGCCTGAAACGTCAATCAGCGATATGTTATCACAGATCGCAGGTTTTAATGGTCATAAAAACATTAGAAACTGATAAGCCAGTGACCTCAAATGCTATTTATATTACCTACAATATTCATGTGGACTCTCACCAGCCAAATGTCACAAATGAGGTGTATGCACTACAAAGGTTTACCAGGACCACCGTATTCATCCCCTATTGTTGTGCTAAACCTCAATATCTGACTCTGAATGCTTCTGCTGGTCTCTATTCTGTATATGTGCGGCTTTGTTGCTCTGTGGCTGGTGATGGAGTGAAGATAAAACATCAATATTGTAAATCCAGAGACTTGGGGTATGTGCACACGTTGAGTATTCAGTTGCAGAAATTTCGGCAACTCTTGGCAAAAAAACATGGTTTTGCCGTGTTTTCATTGCTTTCAATGGTGAAAAATGCACCCAAAAACGCTAAAAGAATTAACACATGCTGCAGATTATTTACGGCACCAAATCTGCAAGGAAAAAAACTGAACATGAGTGCTACACTTCAGGATTCACAATGACTTTGCTGGCATCAGGATTTGCTTGCAGTTTTCTGACAAAACTGCACTAAATAATATGCATCAAAAAACGTGATAAAAAAATGCAGTGTGCAGACAACCTTAGGGTATTGCACATGACGCCTTTTATTTGAGGCCGGTTTCGCCTGAAAAAGCGCTAACAAAAAGAAGGAGCATTTTGCAAAGGCATGTAAAAACAACTTGCAGTGCTTAAAGGGAACCAGTCACCAGGTTTTTCCCTTATGAGCTGCGGCTACCATCAGTGAGCTCTTATGTACAGCATTCTAGAATACTGTATATAGGAGCCCAGGCCGCTGTGTAGAATGTTAAAACACCTTTATTATACTCACCTAGGGGGCGGTCCGGTCCGATGGGTGTCGCTGCTCGTGGTCCGGCGCCTCTTCCATCTTGTGCAGTCGCCATCCTCTTGCCCAGCTCTGTGTGGATTACATGTGCTGCATCATTCACACAGAGCCCTCCATTGCGTTCCTGCACAGGTGCACTTTGATTTGCCAGGATGACGGCAGAGCAAAGAAATGTAATACGCAGGTGAGAGAAAAGAACAAAGACCGCCCGCGCATGCGCACTACAGTACTTTGATTTGCCCTCGGCCAGGAAGATCAAAGTGCGCCTGCACAGGACCGCAATGGAGGCCTCTGTGTGGATGATGTAGGACGCGTCATGTACACAGGGCTGGGCAGGAGGATGGTGACCGCCCAAGATGGAAAAAGTGCCGGACTGAAAGTAGCGACACGCATAGGACCGAACAGCCTCCTAGTTGAGTATTATAAAGCTGTTTTTATGTTATACGGTGCGGCCTGGGCTCTTATATACAGTACAGTGGAACCTTGGATTAAGAGTAACTTGGTTTGAGAGCGTTTTGCAAGACAAGCAAAGCTTTCTAAAAATGTGTAACTTGGTTTAAGAGCAATGCTTTGCAGTAAGAGCAAATTCCCACCGTGTCCACTTCCGGTTCTGTCATTTCACTGCGTTCTGACCCGCTCTAGAGGTAACTTTCTGTACATATATACTGTATATTGTATACAGTATACCATTGCACAGTACAGTATATACTACATAGCATGTATATCAATTTGCATTTGTGGATACAGTATTGGATTCTCTTTCAGCTAACCAGTGCAGCACATTGCTTATACTGTACCTCTCGCACAACAACAATTTTATTGTAATGTAAAGTGCAGTTTAATTTGTTTTATGTTTTTTACTATACAGTATTTTGTATTAGTGTACTGTAATAATTTTATATGAATACAGGACATTAGTTTGTATTACTGTAATAAGTTTGTATAAATACAATAAATAGTTTTGGGTTGTGGAACGAATTGCTTTGATATTAACAGTAACTTGGTTTAAGTGCACACTCCCGGAACCAATTATGCTCGAAATCCAAGGTTCCATTGTATTCTAGAATACTGTATATAAGAGCTCACTGGTGATGGCCGCAGCTCATAAGGGAAAATCCTTTACTTTAACCACTTTAGGCTTAGAAAGCTGTGAAGCGGCTTAAAGAAGTGAACCTCCCTGGATGTTAGAAATAAAATTAAAAAAAAATAAAATCATAAAACACGCTGGAAGCAAAGACTCCAAAAAAACCCTTCAAAAAGCAGCAAGAAAAGCCGCTTCAGGAAAAACACTACTGGCATTTACTTAAAGAGTCTTCTGTTTAAAAAAAACATATAAGACACTGTGTTTATCTACCCTTAGGGAAGGAAATCCACAATTGTACTTGTGGGTTTGGCTGTGGACCTCACCTCTAGGCACTAAAAAGGTCATGACTTTGATTGGAAAATTCGGCTACATGTGGATGTAATGTCTACATTTGCAGGGTCTGAACTCAGCCTTAAATTCCAATAGAACTGTGCAGCACTTCCCTGCACAGTTCTCCTCTTCAGCAACCATGCAGCAAAAACTGTACCAGAAACCTTTGCACCTGCTCAGGACGATGGGCCCGTCATTCTAAGGATAAAAGGCTCCACCACTAATCCGGGAGCGATAGAATATACTACCTATAGAGCTTTTCATCCATTAGAATTGATCTTCTGTTTCCTTTTAGAGTGGAACCTTAGACAAGCATGTGGCTTGTATATCGGAATATTGTAGACAGGTATATTTTATATATTCTACATACAACTTTTGTACAGGTAGCTGGTTATACAAGCAGTCAAACTGGTGGACAACCTAAATTCAGGCAGTGCAGAAGAAATTCAGTAAAGTTATGTAAATCTAGGTATAAATATACGACGTACATGCCCTGACTATGGTGGAGTAAGGCTTTTATGTCGGCTTAAAGCCATTCCCCCGGGCCCGTAGTTGTTAATGAGCGCTCGTTACGTTCCGCTAACCTCCAGTATCGGTAATCACGGCTGAGCTAGCCCTTCTCGCTGCCTGCACCAGGACAAGTAACATGATAAGATGAGCAGTAATCTAGCGCTGTGTGTTAGAGTAATCAGCAGAAATGTTCCGTCCACGATCGCTGTCAGTAACACGACCACTTCCTCTAAGACGGTAATTTCATTAGCACGCAGTGTAAACAGTCCCGGTGCACACAGAGGTGTCTGACCAAATAGACCAGGCGAATACATAAATCCTCTGTCATGTGTTTACCCTTTTGAAACAAACCATGAAATGTATCATTACACACTGCGGTGGTTTTGTGATCCGGCTGCCAGTCCACAGGCATTTCGTTGAAAAAAAGTAAAATTCTCATTTCACTTTCCAGCATTACACAGCAACCCCATTTTCCCTTAACTAGCCATAAAATTCAACATGTCTCAGTCTTTCCATTGTTTGTGTGGTTACCCCCTCCCTTTCCCAGCCTCTTGGGAATATTTGGGGTTTTGCTCCCACTGGTTTACATTCCCACATTTCGTTAATGTTAATTGACTGAGCACAGGTACGATCAGTCGGATGGTATAAACCAGGATGAATATTGCTTTTGGAGAGTAATGAATCGCAAGAAACCATTAGCCTTTATCAATATTGGTCACTATGTCAAATTGAAAAGGTCCAGATCCCTGAGACCCCCCATCGATCAGTCAAAAGACCACTGTGAACTGCATGGCTCCTGCATAAACTGCATGCACACAGCGGTGTATGGGCTCAAAAGAAGTCTAGTGATACGTACAGTCAACTGCACCTCTGCACACCAAATTGATATATGGACCCATAGACATACTCAGCCTGTACATGTGGCTCATACAGGAGCTGTGCACTTCAGAGGAATATTAATCCTGGAGAACTAAAGGATCACCAGCTGAAATACAACAGGATCAAAGTCTATGAGATTTCATTTTTGCTGTCCCCAAATTGCAGTTTTTTTGGTCTGCATCTTTGTGGTGACCTCAAAGATGCAGCATGTCAATTCTTTTTGCGTTTTGTGCCTGCGTTTTGGAGGACTGGCAGGTCAATTCCCCACTGACTATGGGTCAGCGGGGAATTGATGCCTTGTATATGGATAGATGCCGGTCCCCATATAAAGTCTACGGAGTCCAGAATCCGACACAAAGGGGTAGGAGCAAGCACTTCATACTTACCAATTCACCGGAGCGGCTGTCACATTGCTCCCGCATCCTCTCCTTCTTCCTGGGCTACTCGTCAGGCTCATACATATTCACTGCTTCCCCCGCCCACCGGTTCTTGTAATTGGTTCAGTCAGACGAGCCCCCACACTGATCGACAGCGTGTTTGAGGCTCCAAATCACAGACATCGGTGGGCGGGTGTATATCGTATAGTAAAATAAATAAATAAAAAATTGGCGTAGGATTCCTCATATGATACCAGCACAGATAAAGCCCGACAGCTGGAGGCTGGTATTCTCAGGCTGGGGATACTCATGTTATTGGGCGCCCCAAGCCTTAAAATATCAGCCTGCAGCCACCGGAATTGCTGCATGCAGTAGATGCGACAGACCCGACACTTTACCCAGCTCTTCCAGATTGCCCTGGTGCGGTGGCAATCGGGGTAATGAGAGAGTTAATGGCAGCTCAAGGCAGCAACTAAATCCTGAATTAGTAATGGCAGGTGTCTATGAGACAACCACATCACTAATCTGTAAGTAAAAGTAAATAAACACAAACACCAAAAAATCCTCTATTTGAAAGAAAAACAAGCACCCACTTTATTAACCCCAAAAACAGCCCAACAGGTCTGACGTAATCCTCATGAGGTCCAACGATGCTTCCACAACTGCTACCTCTGAAGCTCACAGCGAGCGCCATAGAACATGACTGCCCGCTGTGAGGTTCAGGCAGAGACTGAGCCGCGATCAGCAATGATGCCACTCAGGTTAGTCACAGCCACAGCTGGAGTCCTCCACCTGTGACCGCAAATCACCTGAGTGATGTCGCCGCTGATCGCGTGGCTCACTTTAGTTGCTACCTGGAGTTCACAGCGAGCAGTCATGTTTTATGGTGCTTGCAGTGAGCTTCTGATGTAGCAGTGCTGGAAGCATCGTGGGACCTTGTGTGGATTACGTTGGACCTGCAGGGGAGTTTTTGGGGTTAATGAAGTGGTGAATGAGGGAGTATTTTTGTTTTATTTGAAATAAAGGATTTTTTGGTGTTTGTATTTATTTACTTCCACTTACAGATTAGTGATGGGGGTTTCATAGATGCCTCCCATTACTAATCTAGGGCGTAGAGGTAGCTGTGGTCTGCCATTAACCCTTTATTACCCAGTTTACCACCGTACAAGGGCAATGGAAGAGCCAGGTCCAGCGCCAGAATTGATTTACCTAATGAATGGCCCACTTCTGGGGTAGCTGCGTGCTGCTATTGTTAGGCTAGAAAGGGCCAAATAACCATGGCCCTTCCCACCCTAATATTAACAGCCCCTAGTTGACTGCTGTACCTTGGCTAGTTTTAAAAAAATGGGGGGGAACCAAAGCAATTTTTTTTTTTTTTAAATAAAGCAAACAATTTAAAAAAAAAAAAAAAAATCCCCTCTATTTTTCATAACCAGCTAAGGTACAGCAGACAATTGAGGGTTGCTGGGTAAGAAAAACAGGGGGACCCTACGTCATTTTTTTTTACAAAAAAATAATTAAAAAACAGCTGGCCAAGCTAGCGATCGCTCTGTTTTTTTAGCTAATCAGTTATTACTGTCTAGCCATTCTATATGTTCTTTATTATTATCACCTATTCTATATGTTCTATCTATTCTTTCTATCTGTCAATAGGTTAGACTTAAAAATGCATTGGGCAAAAAAACATGGTAAAAACAAGGCAAAAAAATGCTGCAAAACGCATGCGTTTTTTGCCGTGGATGCGTTTTTTTGGGGACAAAAACATTAATCTTTGTGGTCATTACAAAGATGCAGCGTGCGCACATAGCCTTAGTCTAATGCATTTGGTGCCTGTAGGCCTGTTCTGAAATGGTAAGCAGACAGAAAAAGATCCAGTTTAGGACATTTTCTGCGCCTTTCCATCATCAAATCTGCGTGTTTAGTACAATTTCTCATATTCCGGATACATTTGTACCCAATTTTCAGTCATTATGATTTTATGTGACTGATAGCCGACAGCCAGAATAAGGTGAGAAACCGTAGCACAAAGTATGTAAGAATATTGAGTATTTTTTCAGTTAGAGGGATTAATTTCCATAAATTCATATTTATTTATATAAAACCTGAAACCCTTTTAAATGATAGCGTCGCCCTAATTTCCAATGTAGAACTAGACTTTAGGGAGTGAAATTAAAAGAACCCAAGAGTCTGCGCAGATGACCCCTTTCTTAGGCCGCGTTCACACTGTGTTCCTCTCCCTGTTTGGTGGTCCCATCAGGGTTTCCGTCCTAACCCCCCACAAAACAGGGGGTTAGGATGTATGCGCCAATGCGGCCACTAACTATAATGGTGCAGAGGGAGTCACAGTGTGCTCTGTCGTGCACCATTTTCGGGAGTATACGTTTACAGGAGGCGGACACAGAGACGCAGTCTACTACCTATGGGTGTTCGCCTCCAATAGTCGTATACTCCCGAAAATGGTGCACGACAGAGCCCACTGTAACTCCATCTCCACCATTACTATAATGTAGTGGCGCTGTCAGCGCATATGTCCGAAACACGTTTTGCAGAGGGTCCGGACAGAAACCCTGACGAGACCACTGAACAGGAACGCAGTGTGAATGCGGCCTTACAATGGCAGTGATAGTCTATGAATGTTCGGAATTCTCCCACTTACTTCTCGCTTTTCTTTCTCTTCTTTGTCTGTAGACGTCTCTTGGTCTTTCTGTGTTTTGCCACCGGCAGATTTCTTTTGCAAACCTGAAGTATCAAAACAATACGTTAAGCGCAACTTTTCTGCCAATGGAGGAGATTATATCTCTCCTGAAAATAGGATGCTGCTCTTAGGAGACCTGAACCACGCGGCTGAGTGTTGCCCCCTTTCTGGGCAGATGGAGCAATTCTACTACAATGCAACAAACATGCCATCATCTCACATGTAATCACAGAAACTGTAGGAAATGGCTGGTGTGAACAGAGCCAAAGACAACATTGCTGATATATATTACATTACCTGGTTTCTTCAGTTCCTCAGAGAAGAATGGGTCACTGAGATCAACATCGGACGGGACCTCGTCCTCCTCGTCCGATTCTTCTGTACTCTCCTGCAAAATGTAATGCAAAAATAAAGGAATTGACACGAACTTCGTTTTTGATCCGTTGTATAATACAATTGTTTTTACAGAATATTAAAAAAAAGAGAGAAAACCTTTAAAATTATTGGTTGTATTTCAAATGTAAAATAAAAAATAAATGAAAGTAATATTTTTATTAAATGCTGAAAAAAAAACAACTAGTCTATTCTGTGACCCATAACTTTGTTTTTATATCAATGCAGACACGTGGGGACTCGTTTTTGGAACGGCGAGCTGAGGTTTTTATTGGTCCCATTTTGGGGTACATATTAGGATTTGATCGCCTTTTAATGTATTTTTTTTTTTTTGGAGTGGGGGTGGTGTACAGTGACCAAATAAACAGTAATCTCAGAGTTTCGGCTCGTTGTCTTTCCATTTACAGCATTTACTCTACATGTTGAATCATTGAATATTTTCTTTTCATAGAATAGACCAAGTCTTTCAAATTTTAAAACTTTTTTTTATTTTTAAAGAAGAGGTAATTTGAGTTTGTGGCTTTTTAAGACTTAATTTTTTTTTTTTTTACCTTATTTTTTAACCCCGTGAACTTTCATTAACTTGTTCTATGTACTCCAGTACTAAAGTATGAGCTTCACGAGACGTCCAACATGGCAGTGTGGGGACCTTTAACAGGCCTCTGGATTTTATGACAAGTCATCGGCACCTCATGATCATGTTGGTGGGGAAGTGAGTTGGGAAAACCATAAACCGCAATACTGATGAAGGGGCAGGATCGCGCCACTTAAATACTGCTGTTGGAGATGGACCATGGAATTTTAGGGGTTAAACAACAGTGATTGGATCAGTGAATGGATCTAGCTCCAAAACACTGCTATTGGCGGCAGATGCTGGCTGTATAACACAGCCAACACTCGTTGTGTGGAGCTGGCTCAGCTCCTGAGCCAGCTCCATGCAACCGAGAGATTGGACCCAGTAAAAGAAGAATGAAGTTTTCAATCATTGTAAATGAATAATTAGTTTCTTCTAAATTGGGGAAAGGTGAAAAATGCTGGGGTTAAATAGTATAACCCAAGAAGAAGTTTTCCAAAGAAATCCCTGGCACGTGGACCGGTGCTATATAATTGCTGTTTTTGTAATGCCCACTAGGAGTAACCCACTCATTAGCAAACATTAAACAAATTAAATGGACTGCAGCGCACGTACTACAATAGCATGTGAGGATCATCGCGGAGGTTTGGGTCTCACCACTCCGGCCAGTCTGCTGTTTTAGGCAAAAAGGAATATAAAGTGAAATCTTTGTGAGGGTCAGAAGCCTCAATTTCTCCTCTCCCGGGGTCCGAGCAGCAGCGTCCCCAGATCTGATGACATCTTCACAGGCACAAACAAGCTTTTTTTCGTTGGAGGCCTCTCCAACATTCCAAAACACCACGAAAATAAAGATCAAAGCCGGCGCGCGGCCTCAACCAGATTATTTTTCTCTCTGTCACATATGTTTGTGATTGATGTGCGAGCAGAGCGCCAGGCAGACATGAAGACACGAGGCAGGCGGCACAAACGTACACAAGTTCAGCAGCTTGGGTTATATCTCATGCTTGAGGAGTCTGGAGGCGGCAGGTATTGTTAACCCTTGGAGAGCTGCATTTCCGAGATACCAGAGTCTTCCTATTCACCATCGACCGGGGTTCACCTATGTGCAAGCACACAACTCTTGGCCCGTGGGGAAGCAGACTAAATTTGGAGAAGAATACATTTTTGGACAATATACATATTTTTTTTATTCTTAGCATTGTGATGGTCCTTACTTTTTTCTTTATTTTTAGGCAGAGGTAGCTGTAGTGGGCCTCCTTTTGATTGTGGGAGTGAAAGAAGCAATGTTGTGCGATAAGCATGACGACAATGCCCAACATGATGTTATTGGGGAATGCGCCTGATTAGTCTCTATGAGGTTAAAGGGGTTGTCCACCACATTTATCAATAGAATGCGTCATAGCTATAAGATAAGTGTGGTCTGACATAAGCATTTCCCACCAATCAGCTGTTGTCACCCTTAAGCAACTTTCACACTTTACTCTTTTTCCATCCGTTGCCTTGATAAAATACGGTATCCTGCAAAATATTTTGCAAGATTATTTTTTTCCCCATAGACTTGTATTAATGACGGATTGCGTCTGATGGCCTTGCAATGCATCCGCCGCACGACAGATCAGTTGTGGAATGACTGTCCATCGGGTGGAAAAAACTGACACTACCGTTTTTTGGAGCGTCAAAAAAACGCAATGCGCAGGATTCCGTCGCAATCCGTCAAGAGGTATAATGGTTGTCTATGGTGCAGGATTCAGCCGTAATCCGTCAAACGTTGGATTCCGTCATGTTCTACTGAGCATGCCCAGCATGTCTGACACTCCCATTGGGCTGTCTCAAAAACAAACAGATCTCGACGGATCCGTCGTAAAACGGACGCACAACAGATGTAACGGATGTGACGGATCAGTTTTTTCACAGGATTCCAGTGAACTGAATCCTGTGAAATAACTCATCCGTTGTGTCCGTTGACAGCTAAAAAAACAAAATGATCCGTCGTTCAGTCGCAACGACGGACCTGGTGGATTTGAAACGACTGAAGTGTGAAAGTAGCCTTAGCCGGATGTAAGCGATATACAGAGCCGAACAGTACAACTCTGTACGTTTTGTAGTGGGCGATGCCGGGTACTGCAGATCCCATCCTCATTTTTTCAATAAGACCTGATCTGCAATACCGTGCACTGGCCACTATACCGTGTACAGTGCTGTCCGCTCTGTACATCTAGCCAGCGCCAGATAAAACACCACTGACTGGTGGGGTCATTCCTACTAACCAGATATTCATGAGCTATCCTAAATTTAGAAAGTTAATATTAGTCACCCAGAAAAACCCTTTAAGACTGAACAGACATCATTAAACTGAATATGTCAGCAGGTTTTTGCCACCTCATCTGAGAGCAGCACGATGTAGGCAAAGTGATGCCGAATCCAACAATGTATCACTTACATTACTAAGTGCAGCCATTTCAGACATAATCAGAATTTTTAGATTTAGCCATATAGCAGAGCTGAGAGAGTTGTCTCACCCACGTCTGGCTGCGAATAGAGATTGAGCATTTACAATGACGAGTCAATCAGTGCAGGGCGTGTACCGCACTGCCGTGCCATACACCCCCTGCTCTGACACCTCTCTTGACATTGTAGTCTGAGCTATGAGAAGTCTTGCTGGTTACACAGAAATAGCAAATAAGCAACAGATCAGACCTTGATAAGACCGGCATCCCTGAATTCTCTGTGTTAACCATTGCACATGTGGTCTTCAGTTTACATAGCAAATACCTGCTGACATATTCCCTTTCACCATCTAGTGTGCCTAAAATAAAATCTCCAAAAATAATTTTGATTATATAAAAAATAAACTTGATTAAAAGAATTTTACAGTTTCGGGAAGACTTGTTCCCAGGCTACAGTTTGGAACATGACTAAGACTATGTGTCGAAACACGAAGTTCGAGGGTGTCCTAATATCTACCTATTTTCTTTGCTGAGCGCCTTGTATATTTTTTATGGAATTACCTCAATAAACGTTGGATTCTTTTAACTCATGATCTGAGGACTGCGCTGGACATTTCTTTTCTCCTGGCTACAGTTTGTTTAACCCTTTAGTGACGGAGCTAATTTTCACCTTAATGAACAGACCAAATTTTGCAATTCTGACCAGTGTCACTTCATGAGGTTATAACTCTAGAACGCTTCAACGGATCCCGGTAATTCTGAGATTGTTTTTTCGTCACATATTGGACTTCATGTTAGTACCAAATTTAGGACAATATTTTTTACGTTTATTTATGAAAAAAATTGAATATTGGCAAAAATTTTGAAAATTTTGCAATTTTCAACTTTTGAATTTTTATACCGTTAAACCAGAGATTTCTGTGACACAAAATAGTTAATAAATAACATTTCCCACTTATCTACTTTACATCAGCACAATTTTGGAAACGAATTTTTTTTTCGTTAGGAAGTTAGAGGGGTTCAAAGTTTATCAGCGATTTCTCATTTTTACATCAAAATTTACAAAACCATTTTTTTAGGGACCACATCACATTTGAAGTGACTTTGAGAGGCCTAGATGACAGAAAATACCCAAAAGTGACACCATTATAAAAACTGCACCCCCCAAAGTACTCAAAACCACATTCAAGAAGTTTATTAACCCTTCATGTGCTTCACATGAACAAAAGCAATGTGGAATGAAAAAAAGCAAAAATTAAATTTTACCTAAAAATGTTGCTCTAACCCAAATTTATTCACTTTTAGAAGAAATAACACAACAAAATGGACCTCAAAACTTGTTCCCCACTTTCTTATGAGCACGCCGATACCCCACATGTGGTCAGAAACCTCTGTTTGGACAAATGGGAGGGCTCGGAACAGAAGGAGCAATATTTGAATTTTGGAAAGCAAATTTGGCTGAAATAGATTGCGGGCACCATGTTGCATTTACAGGTCCGCTAAGGTACCTAAACAGAAGAAATCCCTCACAAGTGACACCATTTTGGAAACTAGACCACTCAAGGCTTCTATCTAGGGGTATAGTGAGCATTTTAGATCCACAGGTACTTCACAGATTTTGTTAACGTTACGTTGTCATATTGAAAATGTTAATAATTTTCTCAAAAATGTTGCTTTAGCATCAATTTTCTCACTTTTTCAAGAGGTAATTCCAAAAATTTGACCTCAAGGTTTGTTAACCACTTTTTTATGAGCGCGGTGATACCTCACATGTGGTCTGAAACCTTTGTTTGGACAAATAGGAGGGCTTGGAACGGAAGGAACAATATTTGAATTTTGGAAAGGAAATTTGGCTGAAAAAGATTGCGGGCACCATGTCACATTTGGAGGACCCCTAAGGTACCTAAACAGCAGAAACCCCGCACAAGTGACCCCATTTTGGAAACTAGGCCCCTCAAGGAATTTATCTAGATGTTTGGTGAGTACCCTGAACCCCCAGGTGCTTCACAGAATTTTATAACGTTTAGCCATGAAAAAAAAATAATAAAATTTTACCACAAAATTGTTATTTCAACCAGGTAGCTTTTTTTTTTACAAGAGTAAAAGGAAAAAATTCAGCATAACATTTATTGTGCAATTTCTCCTGAGTTTGGCGATACCTTATATGTGGTGGAAATCAACTGTTTGGGTGCACAGCAGGGCTCGGAAGGGAAGGAGTGCCATTTGACTGCAAAATTGGCTGGAATCAATAGCAGACGCCAGGTTGCATTTGGAGAGCCCCTGAGGTGCCTAAACAGTGGCTGTCCCCCACAAGTGACTCCATTCTGGAAACAAGACACCTCAAGGCTTTTATCTAGGTGTATAGTGAGCAGTTTGAATCCACGAATACTTCACAGAATTTGATAAGCTTAGGTTGCCATATTGAAAATTTTCATTTTTTTCACAAAAATGTTGCTTCAGCATCAAATTTCTCACTTTTTCAAGAGACAACAACAAACCGTGGACCCAACAGGTTGTTATCCAATGTCTTATGAGCACAGGGATACCCCACATGTGGCCAAAAACCTCTGTTTAGATAAATGGGAGGGCTTGGAATGGAAGGGGTACCATTTGAATTCTGGAAAAGTTGAGATAAATTGCGGGCACCATGTCACATTTGCAGGGCCCCTTGGGTACCTATACATTAGAAACCCCCCACAAGTGACTCCATTTTGGAAACTGGATTTTATTCAGGAGTATAGTAAGCATTTTGAATCCACAGGTACTTCACAAAAATGTTGCTGTAGCAACACATTTCTCTCTTTTAGGCTATGTGGCCATGATCCAGCGACACGGCGTCCAGTACACAGTGTCAACCTCCTGCAGAGATGTGAGTGTTGTCCACGGGAGAATGCAGCTGCCCATGCCCACGATTTGGGTTCAGGCCGCTGTGGAGCTCTATGCTACCTGCAGAGAACACTCATCTCCGCAGCATAAATTGACATGCTGAGGCTCGGGAAGCTGCACCACAGGTCGGTTTATGCTGCGGAGAAGAGAAGCACAGTGGGCACGGCATTTCTAAAAATCCTTCCACTGTGCTTCTACTGCACAACGCAGCGCTATGGACGCAGGGAAAACACTCTGCACCCAAAACGCTGCAAATCCCGATTGTGGGCGCACAGCCTAAAATGCTACAATGGATGAATGGATAGATGTCAAACAAATATAACGTCCCACCCCCTGCATATTCTAAGCTGGCGCCCTTTAGTGCCTTTCATGTGGCACTAAAGGGTGCCTAGCCTTGTATTTAGCCCCCCAAAAAATTAATAATTAAAATAAACGACATGGGGTCCCCCCTATTTTTGATAGCCAGCTAGGGTAAAGCAGACAGCTGTAGCCTGCAAACCACAGCTGACAGCTTCACCTTGGCTGGTGATCAATTTGGAGGGCTCCCCAGGCGTTTTTTTAAAAAAAAAACAAAAAACGTGGGGTCCCCCCCAAATTAGATCACCAGCCAAGGTGAAGCAGACAGCTGGGGTCTGGTATTCTCAGGGTGGGAAGAGCCATGGTTATTGGACTCTTCCCAGCCTAAAAATAGCAGGCCGCAGCCGCCCCAGAAGTGGCGCATCCATTAGATGCGCCAATCCTGGCGCTTCGCTCCAGCTCATCCCGCGCCCTGGTGCGGTGGCAGACGGGGTAATATATGGGGTTGATACCAGCTGTAATGTCACCTGGCATCAAGCCCTGGGGTTAGTGATGTCACGGCATCTGAACAGATACCCGACATTACTAACCCAGTCAAGTAATAGAAAAAAATAAAGACAAAAAAAAAATTTATTTGAAAAAAAAACTCCCCGAAACATTCCTCTTTTACCAATTTATTGAAAATAAATAAATTTCGGTCGCTGTAATCCATTTTGGAGGTCCCAAGCCGACTCTGGATCTTCTAGAATATGGGGGGCACGTTCAGGGAACGTATCCCCCATTTTCTGGAAGAGCAAGCTCTCCATGAGCAGTGTGGGTGCAGTAATCTGAGAATACTGCACTCACACTGCCCCGGTCCAACCTAGGGCAGAGTGACCTGCAGTAACCTCATTCTAGAATATGAGGGGCACGCTCACAGAACGTACCCCCCATTTTCTAGAACAGCAGTCTCTCCATGTGAGGAGTGTGGCTGCAGATTACCGCACTCACCCTCCCCCGGTCCACAGTGGAGCAGCCTGTGCAGTAGCGACGTCAGCATCCCTGATTGCAGGGATCCAGCTGACAGCCGCTGTCTGCGCATGCGCCACCAGTATTCAAGAAGGAGGCGGCGTGATCGCGGGGCCGGAGCACCAGCAGCCAGGTAACGTATGACCGGGGGCTGGGGGGGTTGACGGGGGGACCTGGGGACAACTTTCTGCCGCATGTGACGTGTCACATGCGGCAGAAAGAACAGGATGAATGCGGCCGCCATCTATCACGCTCCGGAGGGGGAGGGGGGAGGCGGCTCTGGAGACCGAAGGGGGCTCCGGGGACCAGAGATCTCCGGTGTACCGGAGGAGGGGGTCAGGGGGAGGACATTTCCCTCCGATCTGAAATGTTTGATCATTTCAGATTGGAGGGATATGAATGCAGAGCCGGCGGCGGCGGGAGTTTTCAGCGCGCGTCGGCGCCATCTTGGATTTTCCGGAGGGGGGGTAGGGGTGGTGGGGGGACTCTCCGGTACCGGGGGCTTTGGGGGCACTAAGGGCTCATATTTATTTCTCATCTGACATGTTTGATCACGTCAGATGAGAAATAAATCAATTTTACCGGCCATTTATTTTTTTTTAATGTTGTCGCCGGTATACGGTGTATACCGGCGATCGCATTAACGGGGTCCAAAAAAACCACCCCGATTCATAATCTTGGGGGTCTCAGCTACCTCCGGGTAGCTGAAACCCCCGAGATTTTTCGTCACTGGGGGGCGCTACAAGCTTTTTCCGGCCTGACGTCTCAAGACGTCGGAACAGAATAAGTACCCTGTTTTTCCGACGTCTTGAGACGTTAGGCCGTCGCTATGGGGTTAAGAAACAAAACCAAACAAAAACTGCAGTGCCGCTGAGCACAACTTTTGTCTGCAGCGCTGACATCACATTGATAGCGCTGCAGCCAATTAAGGAGCTCAGCAGCTATTTCAATTCATGCCGTTAACTCAGGCAGGGCCGCTAAGGTCAGTGATCAGCTGAAGTGCTATTGATTTTATTTTAAAATAAAATACCAGGAGCAGTTTCAGAGACTTAAAGGGAACCTGTCAGGTGCAATATGCACCCAGAACCACAAGCAATTCTGTGTGCATATTGCTAATCTTGCTAATCCCTGCCTAACTGTCCCTGTATACACTAGCATAGATAAAGAGATCTTTAGAGAAAGTATTTCTAAAGATCTTTTATCATATGCTAATGAGCGAGGGTACTAGTCACCTGGGCATTAGTTCCCCGGCCAGTCGCCCCCATTAGCATGTTAGTACACCCCTGTGGGTGTGCCATCATGCTAATGAATGCGCAGTGTCAGAGGATGATCTCACTCACCTCTCCGATGCCATTGCATCTGACGGGGGATTTCAGTTCAGTGTGCATGACCCCACAGTTTGGGTCATGCGCACTATGAAGCCGAGTGTACGCATCCTGGCTTCAAACTGAAATAGTGCGCATGACCCAACTCCAGGGTCATGTGCACTGAGCTGAAATCCAGCGTCAGGCGGTGATGGCAGCGGAGAGGTGAGTGACATCATCCTCTGACACTGCACATTCATTAGCATTATAGCACGCCCACAGGAACGTACTAACCTGGTAATGGGGGCGACTGGCCGGGGAACTAACACCCAGGGGACTAGTCCCCTCGCTCATTAGCATACGGTAAAAGATCTTTAGAAATACTTTTTCTAAAGATCCCTTTATCTATGCTAATGTTTACAGGGACGGATAGGCAGGGATTAGCAATATGGACCCAGAACAGCTCGTGGTTCTGGGTGCATAGTGCACGTGGCAGGTTCCCTTTGGAACTGGACCTGGGGAGGGAAAATAGAGCGCTTTTTTTCATCAAACTGCAGCTGGGGGATATTTCTCTATTGGATGTGCAGAATTTTGGGAATTGCCCCCCTCCTTCCATCACTCATGTACACCCCTGGCAGTTAGGTTTAGGACATTTTCAGCATAGGGCTTTTACATTACCTTCTTCTTCCTCTTCAGCTTCTTTTTGTCCTTTTGTTTCTGCAGGTACTTCTCCCATGGAGTTAGTTTATCTTTTCCCTCCAGTTTGTTTTTAACCATCTGTTCTGCGCTTTCCTTTAGCCCTGGGGAGAAAAGAAATCCAAATATTAATTTATCTTACCAGCGGGCCCAGAACACTGCCGCCTGCTGGATCATTTCCATTACTACAAGGACCAGTTTCTATATTGGGAATGTCAGGTTCCATATCTACTGCAGTTATAGAATTCTACCAGTTTGTCCGCAGTCGTTCCGGTGGAGGGTTGCGATGTCTTGATTTATTATTGTAATTGTAAAATATTGTATGGATCATTTAGGACGAGTACAAGTTTCCTGCTGCATCTGGTATTCTAAAAAGAAACAATAAAAGTCGCTGGGACATTAATCAGAGACTTATTTTGCTGTTGTCTGGATTCGAACTCCATCATAAAATGGGCTTTGAAGACGCAGATGAGAATATATGGAAATCACTAGATCTTTGGTAACGCCTCATTTAGCATCAGGTCTGGAAATATGAAGCATCAAGGAAAGAAAAATAAAGGACACGGTGATTACCAGACGGGTGCCGGCCAGAGCCAAATGTTTAGAGCTAGCGCTAATGAACCTCGGCTTCTAATTAGACTCTTAAAGTAACAGCGGAGTAATGTGTCTGATAAGAGAGAGCCATTGCTGCCGATGTAGTGAGGAGCACCATGGCACACGGACTGGCACCACAACACCGGAAACACATCTCTGCACTAGAAGCGCCGGCAGGGGTTAGGACCCCGGTAGACCATGGGGCCATTTTTATTTTGCATTCCAAGCTTATAGGACGCCACTGTTGTGATCACAGTAACATCTCTATGATTAACCATATTGCAGAACTGTTTTAAACAGTTGGTCAAGGATAGAAAAACGCACAGCGTCTGCCAGAAACAGTGTCACTGGCATCAATAAACCACTCATACAATAATAATTCGAGATGAGCGGATCCGTGGAAGTTCAGCTTTTGTGGGTTCAGCCGGACTTTAGATAAAGTTTGGTTCAGGACCTGGACTTCACCTGAACCTCAATGGAAGCCACTGATTGGGCACTTCAGGTCTCTACCTACATGCAGCCAGCCATAAACAGAACACTTCCGTGGGTGGGTCACGCTCTAGGTTTTGCCAGTGACCCAATTACTAACAAGCTCCAAATTCCAAACCTCCCACTCCCGTCTCAAAGAGGTCTCTTGTGCTGCACCAGTTCTCTGGAAGGTGCTACCCCTGACAATCCGGTTAATTCCCAACATCCATGTTTAAGCAGGAGCTAAAAACTTCATCTCTTTAAACAGGTCTATCATCCTTCCTTTTTCACTAACTTCTCCATTTCCCCTTTGTTTACATTATTCATCCCACTGATCCCTCTATGTAATATCATCCCCCCACACTCCAGTAGCGCTTCATGAATGGACATAGCTACTGGCTGGTGATCGGACCATGAAGCTTTGTGTACTACCTCATTATTAATACGGACCACTGTGCAAAACAAACTTTTAATATCATTCTATTTCCTCATAGATTGTAAGCTCTTGTAAGCAAAACATGCACCTTCACCCGATACACCCCAAATAAATCACTCCACCTATACACCTTAGGTGGAGGTCGGCTGAAGGATGGTTTGGCCAGCAGCTCGCTCAGCTATCTTTTTTGATCACTCTGCTGAGATCGCCTGTGTTTTCTATGAGCGAGTCGCAGCCAGACATCTCTAGGGGTGGCTTATCTCATAGAGAACAAAAGGATCAGCAGTCCAAAACCAGACATACCCAGATACTTCAGTTCTCGGACATTAATATGTCTGGGGTCCCCATACACTAAGGGCCCCCTTCACACACACGTGTCTCCGGTACGTGTTAGGTCCATGCCCACATGTACCGGAGACACAAGCACACGTAGACCCATTAAAATAAATGGGTCTGCGCACATGTGCGTGTTTTACCATGGAATGTGTGTACGTATGGAGCATACGCGTGTCCGTGTGCTCCACACGTAGACATGTACACGTTTTCTCCGGCATCACGGGTGTCCCACGGCCCGCACCCGTACCACATGGATGTAGTGTGGATGCGGTTCCGTGTGACACGCGCCGGAGAAAACTCACGTGTTAGAGAAAAAAATAACAAATCTTTACTCACCTTCTCCAGCCCTGCAGTCTCTGCCGCTGCTGTCACTTGCTGCCGACCGCCACTCATTATGCTCATTTAATATTCACTTCACTGCGGAGGAAGCTGCTGCAGCGGGGAGTCGGCAGGACCGGAGACCGAAGATCAGCACCACGGACAGCGACGCCAGGGACAGATGAGTTGAAAGTTCTCGTTCTCCGTGTGTTATCACGGATAACACACGGAGAACACATGTAGTGCCATAAACACGGCTCACGGAGGGGAAAATGCACCGTTGACACGTCCGTGAAACACGTGCGTGATTTTCACGGACATGTGAAGGGGGCCTTAGACTGTGGGCAGAACTCGTCAATATAAGCCGACGTTAAATAAGGGCTTTACTTCTATTATTGCACATCTGTCTTTGAACATGTAAAATCTTAAAGTAAAAGAGCCACGGAATATGTTGGGGTTATGGGTCTAAAAAGATAAGGTTTTTAGAGCACGCTTCAAGTAGATGTCAGAAATTAACTGGATTGTCTTCGGTAGTGCATTCCAGAAAACTGGTGCAACACCAGAAACGTCTTGGAGACGAAAGTGAGATATTTGGATTATGGAGGATCTTAAGGCGGCGTTACACGCTACGATTTACCTGACAAAATGTCGTCAGGGTCAGATTCCGTGACGCACATCCAGCATCGTTCGCGACGTCGTTGCATGTGACACCTACGTGCGACTCTGAACGATCGCAAATAGGTTGAAAATCGTTGATCGCTGACATGTCGTTCAGTTTCAAAAAATTGTTCATCGTTTGGAAAGCAGTAGACATATTAGTACGTTTGACACCCTGCAAACGACGAACAACATCCACACGACCGCCTCGGTCAAACAATATATCGCTGAACGATTTTGCGTCGCTTGTGAGATCGTTACGTGTGACCGCTACAAAAAGACCTATGTGCGATCTCGGCAAATCGTAACTACGATCTGGGCGTGTCACATCGCTAATGAGATCGTCAGATAAATCGTAGTGTGCAACGGGGCCTTTAGTCTTAGGTCACTGGCAGAACCTGGAGCGTGGGTAGGGTGACAGCCAGAGAGGAGGGAGCTTTTATGATGCTGTGTATGATTCTAAAACATTGGTCAGTTTCTAATTTTGCAAGTCATCTCTTCACATCATTTGGCTACAATACCACACTCAGTGACACTTATTTTTCCTAAAGAGAAAGGTTACTGTGATCACAGCAGGGGGTGTATAAACTTAGAGTGCAAAATACAAATGGCCACATGGTCCCTAGTGATCCTAAACCCTTGTCTCCAGCAGTTTGTCAGATGTCAATTGTGGTGGCCATATATCTTAACGTAATGAAAAATTTGGGATTTTCTAATTTTTATTTTACTATATGTATATATTTTTTTTCCATGGCATCTGCCTTGTATGAAGATTACTGGATGGATGTAAAAAGACGTGTATATTTTACTTTAGGGGGAAAAACCACCAGGGAACAGCCAGGAATAAAACGCTTCATAAAATGTTATTGCACGGAGTCGTCTGCAGCTGGTTTAAGGAGATTCCAAATTTGATGTCTCTATGCTAGCTGCCGGATTAAATGGACCTTTATTGACTGCAGTGCTGCGCCTCCGTACACTTATATTCTGTTAGTGAGCACTATGTGTATACAGGTATATATGCTTAATTCATCGGCAGATGGCGGACACCGCCGTCCCAGTCATTACTACGTTAACATGGAGCTTAATGGCTTGTATTCAGTATATGTAAACAGACAATTTTGGACTTATTTGCTCAGTCTGATCATAATACTTGGAGTTTTTCATTTTCCATTTAGCAGCAATGCATAGTGACAGATCAAAGTGCTCAGGGGACCATTCATCCCCCACTGGGAGGTGTAATTACCAGACCATGGCATAAATCCCTGTCCTTTTATCAGCTCTGGGCACTAGGAAAAAAAGTGATTAAATTAGCATTTCCTGCATGATCAGCGGTGGAGAAACGTTTGATGGCAGACAAGCAGTACTTTGTATGAAGAAGAGCACATCTCTGGTCACTGGTGTAGACGGAAAAGGGCCCCTGAGCAAATACAATAAATGGGCCCTATGTGTGGCGCCCCTGAGGCTTCCGTCACCACAGAGGTACTGCACCTCAGCCAGAGGTGTGGTATCCCATCCTGGGTAAGAAAGGGGTCTTCTACCGGTTCACAGACAAAGCCTGCACACACCAATTGTTAGGTCACACACCGGGTCAGGGTTTAAGGCAGGTACTCCATTAATGCTGAGAAGCAGCGACCAGTCTACCTGGTTATGGAGCCTTAAGTCCCATTCGCTGTCCTAGAGGGGTGGAGCCTGGCAGAGGGAGTGTGGGAGGAGTCAGTGAGGTAGTTGGAGAACCGGTTAGAACCAGCCAGGTATGGTCAGAGGGAGTTTTCAGTCAGAGTGAGTGACAGTTGATAGGAGTCAGTCAGTCAGAAGGCTTAAGAAGAGAGTTCATGGTGAAGACCCTGGGGTCCGGCTAGACCCAGGTGACATCGAAAGAAGGGGTTCCAGAGTGCCACGGATGTGCGAGGGGCCTCCGTGGGCTTGTTCCAACAAGAATGCTGGGTTGAAGGAATCTGGCCGCAATAACAGGGACGGTCCCCAGGCAAAAGGAAGAGAAACATTTCTTTTAGCAATCTGTGAGCCCGGGCGATTGCTGTAGGCAGCCGAGGCCACAACCTGCCACCCATCCTCTGTAAGGGAGGCTTCAAAAGGACCACGGTCAGCCACCCTTTAGTCAGGGCTCGGTGGCGGAGGCGCAGGGCAGTCCAGTAAAGGTCAGCGCTAGAGAGAAATGGCCAAGAGAGACACATTGAGAGGTGCACCGGTACTGACCCTTGACCTGTTCGGGATCGGCGGAGGCCCACAACAGTGAATCCTGGCACACCACGGGGAAACCGGTCAGCTGCAGTTGTAGAACAGACTGAGTAAAACATATTGACTACAAAGCCTCGTGTTGTCTGCTTCTTCCTGCGCCCCATCCATTTTCATCAGAGACCTTCCTAACGGTCGCCTCTGGGAACCCGCTCCACCTTTGGGGAGCAGAAATACCTAAGCTGCCACAACACCAGCCCCGGGAGACCCGTCCAGCAGCCATGGCCCCATAGCCACAAAATCACAGGTGGCGTCACAAATTTTTACTTCATATTAACTATAACTCCCATCATGATCATCTCCCCTTTATTATTGAGACACCGCCAGGGTCACAGAGCCGGACCCCCGCCACCGCTGACATCCCCGGACTAGTCCAACCCGGTTCTGAGTGCCCCCGATCCTGGGGCGGGCGAGTCATATGCAGTCCAATAACTCATCAAAATGTATAACTCCACCAACTCTGGAGATAGAAATAGGACCCTTAACCTCTTGGGCCCCTCAGCGACTGCACAAGTTGCACCAATGATATTTCCGCCCCTGTTTCTGTGGATCGGGCAAGGTACAAAACACTAGGACTAGAGATACTGTAACACTCACAGCCGGTGTAGGAGCAGAGAGTGTGATTATTGGACCCACTGAACCAAAGGGAGGGGAGGCCGGGCTTATCCATTAGTGGTAGGGGTTTAACCAAGCGCTCATTGCGAGGTGGACGCTAGGTACCACTCCCAGAACACTGACTGGGACTGTGGCAGTTGACCCCCAGGACAGGAAAAAGACTTGGGTATGGACACAGCTGCAGGCAGGTACAGGTGTAATTCAACAGGATGAGATTAGTGCACAACATCTCAAAGTAAAAGGGAGGGTTAGAACAACACGGGAATCAATAAGGCACCATTATTGCACTTTTTAACCATAGTATTGCAGATTATACTGGCCACAGTAAAATACACCAATCCCAATAAAGTCCCCCAAAATGTAATGCAAAATCTCACCCACAGACACAGTATCCCCCACAATGTGCTGTTAACTGCAGAAGAACCTGTGTGATGATGGGGCAGACAGGTATGGACAGATATGGTGAGCACGGCAGGGACAGATAGGTATGGGAAGGCAGTCTCGGGTACAGGAGATGTACACATGGGTATCAGAACCTGACAACTAGCTAGAGAATCAGGACACTGACTAACTAAAGTTGTTGCACAGGCACCTCCCCTAATGGGGAGCTATAAGGTGAGAGGCATTTCCTGGAAATAGCGCGCTTGCATTTAGGAGGAGGGCCGCTGCGTGCGCGCACGCCCTAAGCACACTCCCGGGAGACCTGGGCTGAGTGCACAGGCCCTGTGAGGGGAAGGAGGCAACAGCACACGTGATTGACTGGGAGGGTGAGGATGCAACCCTGCCGAGGCGGTGAGTAAGTCGGCGTCCCTTAAGGGATGCCGGGGCTACGGATACCCACTAAACAGAGTCTAAAGGTGAACAGTTTTCCTTGTGGAGAGTACCAAGCCGTTGTAAGGAAACTTATAAGCCAAACAATGCTTATTAGTGATCTTTCAGGGCTGTACACATCACATTAGCTGCATTGTGTGCTCATCTGATGGAATGGTCTCTGCATATGTCCATCTTCATTCCATAGCAGACACTTTCTTGTCCGTTTACCTTTCACTCTGGGGACCAAATTGTTCGAGAATGCTAAGAAAAACAGAGCTCCTAAGATAAAAGCCAGCCTGTCTACAGCTTCAAAGCAAAGGAAAATAAACTCGCTTTGAACCGTCAAGGATGGCCTTGATAAAGGACATGACGCCTGCCACACAGGGGCTGGTGCTGCCGGTAAATGAATCTCAACACTTCGGAAATCCTCCACATGATATCAACTCTTCTAGTTATATTATTTGTTCAGTAAAGGTATGAAAATGTCTAGTCTAAAACTAAAGACTTGGCGCAGACCCGAGTGCGGATCCCACATATTGTAAATCAGGTGGTGTGGCAGGTTTCATCTCTCCAGGTAGTTTCAGCATTAGTAGGTGGGTGCCACAACCATGGACCTATGAGCTTCTCCATGTAAGTTTAAAAAATAATTATCTGGGTGTCTCCGCACTGGGGGCCAAAGCTCCAGAAGCTGCTCCATTCATAATGAAAACACCGCAGCGATCCCCTTTTGAACCTTTTACGACACGTGCAGAGTGCCCGGTAGTTCTGTTCCTGACACACTGGAAATACCAGCTTAGTCAATCACTGGCCACTTTGGGACCCGCTGAAGCCACAGATTGACTGAAAGGCATTTCCTTTATGCTCATATGGGGTCAGGAAGCAGAGACCGGCGGGTGCAGGAGCGGAACAGGAGAAGCGGGAGGATGTGTGACATGAGTAGTGCTTCCTTTGTATTTTTTTTTCAAACTAGTCTATTCCCAAACGTTTCCCCACTGGACAGCCCCTTTAACAAGACATTGACTACTTATAAATGTAAAAAAATCATTATTTAAAAGGAGTTGTCAGACAAACTCCAAAATTTTTTGTAAGCTAATCTGTGCTGTATTGTCAAATAAATCACCCTACATTACTTTCTTTTCTTGTCTAACTTTTGTTCCTCTTGAATTATCACTTTATTCTCTGCAGCTCTTTGTTTACATGCAGCTCAACCAAACATGGCATGCCTGACTGCAAAATCATGGTAGGAGCGGTCACACGACCGCTCTGAGCCGGGGGAGAGGGGATGACAGCAGGGCTGGTAAGTAGTCACTATCTACTTACCTGCCCCAATGTAGCCCAATAGTGTAATAAAATGAAAAAGTCAAAATAAGCCGGATGAAGGGAATTTTGTTTACTTACCGTAAATTCCTTTTCTTCTAGCTCCTATTGGGAGACCCAGACAATTGGGGTGTATAGCTTCTGCCTCCGGAGGCCACACAAAGTATTACACTTAAAAGTGTAAACCCCTCCCCTCTGCCTATACACCCCCCCGTGCATCACGGGCTCCTCAGTTTTGGTGCAAAAGCAGGAAGGAGGAAACTTATAAATTGGTCTAAGGTAAATTCAATCCGAAGGATGTTCGGAGAACTGAAAACCATGAACCAAGAACAATTCAACATGAACAACATGTGAAAACAAAAGAACAACAGCCCGAAGGGAACAGGGGCGGGTGCGCGGTCTCCCAATAGGAGCTAGAAGAAAAGGAATTTACGGTAAGTAAACAAAATTCCCTTCTTCTTTGTCGCTCCATTGGGAGACCCAGACAATTGGGACGTCCAAAAGCAGTCCCTGGGTGGGTAAAAGAATACCTCGGTAAAAGAGCCGTAAAACGGCCCCTTCCTACAGGTGGGCAACCGCCGCCTGAAGGACTCGCCTACCTAGGATCCACCGAGCCAAGGTTGACTTGGAAGCCTGCGACCCTTTACGCTGGCCAGCGACAAGAACAAAGAGCGCGTCCGAGCGGCGCAGGGGCGCCGTACGAGAAATGTAGAGTCTGAGTGCTCTCACAAGATCTAACAAGTGCAAATCCTTTTCACATTGGTGAACTGGATGAGGGCAAAAAGAAGGTAAGGAGATATCCTGATTGAGATGAAAAGGGGATACCACCTTAGGGAGAAATTCCGGAACCGGACGCAGAACCACCTTGTCCTGGTGAAACACCAGGAAGGGGGCTTTGCATGACAGTGCAGCTAGCTCAGACACTCTCCGAAGTGATGTGACTGCCACTAGGAAGACCACCTTCTGCGAAAGGCGTGAAAGAGAAATATCCCTCATTGGCTCGAAAGGCGGTTTCTGAAGGGCCGTTAGCACCCTGTTCAGATCCCAGGGTTCTAGCGGACGCTTGTAAGGAGGGACTATGTGGCAAACCCCCTGCAGGAACGTGCGTACCTGCGGAAGCCTGGCTAGACGCTTTTGAAAAAACACAGAGAGCGCCAAGACTTGTCCCTTAAGAGAGCCGAGAGACAAACCCTTTTCCATTCCGGATTGAAGGAAGGATAGAAAAGTGGGCAAGGCAAATGGCCAGGGGGTAAAACCCTGATCAGAGCACCAGGATAAGAAGATCCTCCACGTCCTGTGGTAGATCTTGGCGGACGTTGGTTTCCTGGCCTGTCTCATAGTGGCAATGACCTCTTGAGATAACCCTGAAGACGCTAGGATCCAGGACTCAATGGCCACACAGTCAGGTTGAGGGCCGCAGAATTCAGATGGAAAAATGGCCCTTGAGACAGCAAGTCTGGTCGGTCTGGTAGTGCCCACGGTTGACCCACCGTGAGATGCCACAGATCCGGGTACCACGACCTCCTCGGCCAGTCTGGGGCGATGAGGATGGCGCGGCGGCAGTCGGACCTGATCTTGCGTAACACTCTGGGCAGCAGTGCCAGAGGAGGAAATACATAAGGCAGTCGAAACTGCGACCAATCCTGAACTAATGCGTCTGCCGCCAGAGCTCTGTGATCTTGAGACCGTGCCATGAATGCCGGGACCTTGTTGTTGCGCCGGGACGCCATTAGGTCGACGTCCGGCATTCCCCAGCGGCAACAGATCTCTTGAAACACGTCCGGGTGAAGAGACCATTCCCCTGCGTCCATGCCCTGGCGACTGAGAAAGTCTGCTTCCCAGTTTTCTATGCCCGGGATGTGAACTGCGGAGATGGTGGAGGCTGTGGCTTCCACCCACAGCAGAATCCGCCGAACTTCCTGGAAGGTTTGCCGACTGTGTGTGCCGCCTTGGTGGTTGATGTATGCCACCGCCGTGGCGTTGTCCGACAGAATTCGGATCTGCCTGCCTTCCAGCCACGGCTGGAACGCTTTTAGGGCTAGATACACTGCCCTTATCTCCAGAACATTGATCTGAAGGGAGGACTCTGGCTGAGTCCAGGTACCCTGAGCCCTGTGGTGTAGGAAGACCGCTCCCCACCCTGACAGACTCGCGTCCGTCGTGACCACAGCCCAGGATGGGGGCAGGAATGATTTCCCCTTCGGCAAAGAAGTGGGGAGAAGCCACCACTGAAGGGAGGCCTTGGCTGCCCGAGAAAGGGAGACGTTCCTGTCGAGGGACGTCGACTTCCTGTCCCATTTGCGGAGAATGTCACATTGAAGTGGACGCAGATGAAACTGCGCAAATGGAACTGCCTCCATTGCTGCCACCATCTTCCCTAGGAAGTGCATGAGGCGCCTCAAGGGGTGCGACTGGGCTCGAAGGAGAGATTGCACCCCTGTCCGTAGTGAACGCTGTTTGTCCAGCGGAAGTTTCACTATCGCTGAGAGAGTATGAAACTCCATCCCGAGATATGTCAGCGATTGGGTCGGTGTCAATTTTGACTTTGGGAAATTGATGATCCACCCGAATCTCTGGAGAGTCTCCAGAGCAATGTTCAGGCTGTGTTGGCATGCCACCCGAGAGGGGGCCTTGACAAGAAGATCGTCTAAGTAAGGGATCACCGAGTGTCCCTGAGAGTGTAGGACTGCTACCACTGTTGCCATGACCTTGGTGAAGACCCATGGGGCTGTCGCCAGGCCGAAAGGCAGTGCCACAAACTGAAGGTGTTCGTCCCCGATGGCGAAACGCAGGAAGCGTTGATGCTCTGGTGCAATCGGCACGTGGAGATAAGCATCCCTGATGTCGATTGATGCTAGGAAGTCTCCTTGGGACATTGAGGCGATGACGGAGCGGAGAGATTCCATCCGGAACCGCCTGGTTTTCACGTGTCTGTTGAGCAGTTTGAGGTCCAGAACGGGACGGAAAGATCCGTCCTTTTTTGGCACCACAAACAAGTTGGAGTAAAAACCGTGGCCCCATTGCTGAAGGGGGACAGGGATCACCACTCCTTCTGCCTTCAGAGTGCTCACCGCCTGAAGAAGAGCATCGGCTCGCTCGGGGGGCGGAGATGTTCTGAAGAAACGAGTCGGAGGACGAGAGCTGAATTCTATCCTGTAACCGTGAGACAGAATGTCTCTCACCCATCGGTCTTGGACATGTGGCAACCAGGCGTCGCAAAAGCGGGAGAGCCTGCCACCGACCGAGGATGCGGTTTGGGGAGGCCGAAAGTCATGAGGAGGCCGCCTTGGTAGCGGTTCCTCCGGCGGTCTTTTTAGGACGTGACTTAGACCGCCATGAATCAGAGTTCCTCTGACCCTTCTGTGGCCTGTTGGACGAGGAGAATTGAGACCTGGCTGAGGGCCGAAAGGACCGAAACCTCGATTGTACCTTCCGTTGTTGAGGCCTGTTTGGTTTGGACTGAGGTAAGGACGAGTCCTTTCCCTTGGATTGTTTAATGATTTCATCCAATTATAAATAAATATAAATAATAAATGTATACAATATAAGCATATAAATATACACTTCGGCACCCAGGGGGGCCAGCACCTAGTAACAGGTGCGGCTTACCGACCGCCCTCAGCGATTGTGTGACCACCAGATTCCCTGCCTGGGCCTCCCAGAGCTGGAGCTCGGAGTTGTCTCCCCTCTGAAGTTCTCCAGCGTCAGAAGTGCTGATAGGAATGGCTGCCAGCGTTCTGAGAGGAGGAGGGAGCCGTGGGCGTGCCTCAGAAAGTGCGGGAATCTGGTGCCCCACGGTGCTCAGTGAGGGGGGAGGAGGATACTAAGTATGCTCCAGCCCTCAGCGCTGACGTCCAGTGCAGCGTCCCGCCCTTACCCCTGACTGGCAGGCCCGGGGGCGGGAGTATGCGGTACTAGGCCGCAAAAGCCGGGGACTAAAGTCATAAGCGCGGCCGGCAAACAAGCGCGGTCAGCGCGGTAGTCCCGGCGCACAAACACACCCAGCAGCTGCTGCAGCGTCCATTACACAGGCGCTCTATGCGCCGTCCCCAAGGGGACACAGAGTACCTCAGAGGAGCAGGGCCTGTCCCTGACGATACCCGGTCTCCTGTCCAGCAGATTCCCCCAGGGGCTGCGGAGGGAGCACGGTCCCAGTGCATGGTGACCGGTTAGGATCCCACTTCACCCAGAGCCCCTAAGGGATGGGGAAGGAAAACAGCATGTGGCTCCAGCCTTTGTACCCGCAATGGGTACCTCAACCTTAACAGCACCGCCGACCAGAGTGGGGTGAGAAGGGAGCATGCCGGGGGCCCTGTTATGGGCCCTCTTTTCTTCCATCCGATATAGTCAGCAGCTGCTGCTGACTAAATTGTGGAGCTTGCGTGCATGTGTGCCTCCTTCAACACAAAGCATAAAAACTGAGGAGCCCGTGATGCACGGGGGGGTGTATAGGCAGAGGGGAGGGGTTTACACTTTTAAGTGTAATACTTTGTGTGGCCTCCGGAGGCAGAAGCTATACACCCCAATTGTCTGGGTCTCCCAATGGAGCGACAAAGAAAACCCCTTTAAGTGATTATTGCATCTCCACAGCAGGGACGCCGACTCACTCATTGCCGCGGCTCTGCTGTGGTTGTCCATGTGCTATCTTGCTTCCTTCTCCTGAAGCCTGTGCATGCTACAAAGGCTATCCGGGAATGCGTTAGGGTGCATGTGTGCTCATCTGCCCTCCTCTTAAAGGGCCGGCACGCTATTTCAGGGAAATGCCTCTCAGCCTATGGCCTAGAGGCACTAGGTATTTAAGGCATGCTCCCATTAGGGGAGGTGCCTTTAGTTAGTCTATTGTCTACTACCTAGTTGTGAGGTCCTGTTATTCCTCTGTCAGTCACCTGTACCTATCTTCCCATACCAGTCCCTGCCGTGCCCACCTTATCTGTTTGAACTCGCCTTCCTGTCTGCCTCAGCCACCCATATCTGTACCTGTCTGCACCTATGTCTCTTCTTGAGTCAGTCTCCTGTCCTGGGGGTCAGCTGCCACAGTCACTGCCTTGGGAGTGGTACCTATCGTCTGCCTCATGGCAGTTGCTTAATTAACCCACCTGCCACTAAAAGTTAAGCTCAGTTTTCCCCTGTGGTCCACTCTCGTTCATCACCTCATCACCAGCAGTGGCGAGCGTTACACCGGCTGTATGACTCCTGACCGGAGCTCTATCGTGTCATACAGGCCTGAGAGGCTGTGGAGTTTGAGTCAAGGGTACCATGGCCGGACCGAATATTGCAGTCTATAAATACTGAACATGTGAAATTGACCTAACTCATCAAGATATCTTCTTATTAGGGGACTAAGAGTCAATGGATCTCTACGAGTCTCTCATCTGAAGCCACCAACAGTCAGTATATGCAGGTGGTTATACATATCCTCTGAAGTGACCACTGCAGATGAAATCTAGTAGCACACTCTGGCCATTCAAATGAGCAGTGCACCGTATAATAAATATATGAACGGACCCGGTCAGCAATAGAGAAAGCCGTCCTATATTAGGCCCCAGGCTATGATGTCCGTATGCCTCCAGTACCTCCGACCACCCTTCTGGATTTACAGTTCACACATTAGTAATAAGAACCGTCCGACCCTTGCTGATTATTTCTACCTACAGAAAGTTTTACTTGCCGGATATACAACAAACACAGACATTCAGTAAGGGCTTCATGCTGAAAACCTAATTTAACACAGATCACATAAACAAAAAATCGAAGTGTTTTCCATTCGAGTCGTGCCGTGTTGTATGCTGCCATCCCCTACATCCTACACCAAATGTTTCCTTTATAAATTTCTCCCAACAGCAACTGGATCAGATTAATAATTTAATGAGTGGGAATTATAGACAATCCAATGTAAGTGAGAGCCTGTTACTATGAGCATGATCAGACCCTCGGAAGGCAACATTTTCCATCCAGAATGGTAATGTACTAGAAAAAGCAAGGACTGCACACCAAAGTTCCCGGAAAGAGGGGGATGCGCACGGAGAGCACCGGATGTCTTATATCGATAGTTGTTACCCCACTGCTGATCATAGGGAAACTAGCAGCCCTGCTCCTATATACAAGAAATATCTCTCTAAACAAGGGGTCTCCAAAACAGACCGCCATCCAGTAAACCAAGGCTGTCCAAACCTAACAGCCTGGCAAGGAACTAACCTGCTAAGCCGGTCATGGAAGAGAGTAAAAAGATTTAAGCTGACGTCACGTTGACAGCGCTGCAGACAATCAATAAGCTCAACGGCTCCTTCTTTCTACGGGGGCATAGCTGCTGACCTCATCGATTGGCTGCAAACCCCAGGGGTTATACGCACTGAGACAAAATCTCCCACTGGACGCGATGGCGGCGGAGAGGTGACTGAAATCATCCTGTGACGCTGCGTATTCATTAGCATGTTAGCACAGCCACAGGGACTTACTAACATGCTAATGGAGCCAACTGGCCGGGGCACTAACGCCCTTGGGACTAGTCCCCTCGCTCATTAGTATAATATAGAGGATATTTAGAAACACTTTTCTAAAGATCTCTTTATCTATGCTAGTGTATACAGGGACATTGAGGCAGGTATTAGCAATATGCACCCAGAACTGCTTGTGCTTCTGGGTGCATATTGCACCTGACAGGTTCCCTCTAAATTTGTGCCTTTCATGCCTATTTTATGTGTTCATCTGTTTGTTAGGTTTTTATTTTTATGTTCATGATTGTTTCCATGTTTTTTGTTTTCCAGATGTTTTCAGCTGATTCATCAATTGCAACTTTTTGTAAAGTCACAACATTTTGGTTATATATGCCTGATATTTTGCCAACATTTTAGTGGAACAAGGCTAAAAACTAAAAATAATTAAAAACTGTCAACTGTCGTAAAAGAAAAACAAAGAGGATTTTTGAATTTGCATAAAATTCATGAACCACACGTGCCATTTTGAAGAAATTGATGCAAAAACCAGGAACAGGTGCCACAAGACAAAAAAATGAAAAGGGACTTCTAAAATACCCTAAATAATTTATCGGATCCATAGATTACAGCCCAAAAGAAGTAACTCAAACTTTGTTACGATCACTACATTTGTTAAATCCGAGGAGCAGTGTAATCGGTTCCCTCGTCATGGTCTCTGTCTGCACCTTCTGGTTTAGGTGTGTATTGTCCTGCTCCATTTGGCACACTATATGCCATACTGTGTAATAACCTGTACCTTCTCCATTAAGTCCTATGGCAACAACTGGCCGTACAAGTGAGGACTCTATACAGTCTCCGTAGCACAAGGTGACAGTGACTCTCGGTGGCCATTTGCTGCATTGCTCCGTATTATTCTGAATCTTGTAGAAAGAACCAGACGCACTTACCTGGGACCCACTTCACTTCCATCTCTATATCCTTTTCCTGCTGCTTCTTCTCTTTTTCCTGGATACCTTTCAGCAGCTCCCTGTAGCGTTGTATTTGTTCGTCATCGTCTTTTGAGCCTTTTTTAGATTTTGCATCTTCAGGCTTTGCGGACACTTCAGTTTCTAAATGAAGGGGAAAGAAAATACATTCATTTTTGAAATCACATTCAATTACTGTATTTTTCAGATCATAAGATGCATTTGTCCTCCCAAAAATTTGGGAAGAAAGTGAGGGGTGCATCTGAATGTAGCTTACCGGAATGGTGGAGAGGGGTCGCAGGGGACCAGGTGAATGCTGAGGCAACTGTGCAGGGGTTGCGGTGGCTGGGCTGGGGCGGGGTCTGCGGAGGCTGGTGCTGGGGTGGCTGTGCAGTGTCAGCAGCTGCTGTGCGGGGTCTCCGGCTGCTACAGCAGCGGCTGTGTTGGGTCTGCGCATGGTCTCCAGCGGCTGGTACTGAGGCTGCTTTGCAGGGTCTCCAGCGGCATTATTGGCGCAGCGGGTCGGGTAGTGAGGACTTCAAATAATTCCACCCGGAGCTGGCAAGTGCGCAGTTGGAGCTCTCAGGTCAAGCACTCACATGCGCAGGCGCCGCCTCCAGCCCATTGATCTACCTCCAGCGAACTTCAGGAAAATGGCACTCTGAGCTCTAGGCTCAATGGCAAGCCAAGATCTCATCTGCGCAAGTGCCACCTCAATCTGAGCCGACTCTGGGCTCCATTTCTTTGAAGCCCTCACCGTCCACAGCCACCACCGCAGCCCGAGCCCCAGTATAGCTGCCCCAGCACAGCAGCATTAGCCTCCACCGCAGCTCGAGCCCCAACCTCCGCAGCAGCTGCCGCAGCCCGACCCCAAGCACAGCTGCCCCAGCACGGCAGCACCAGCCTCTGCTGCAGCTCGAGCCTCAGCCCAAGCCTCTGCACCAGCACAGCCTCCTCCACCACTACTGCCCCCTCCAGGAAGACACCACTGGATTACAAGACGGACCCCTTTTTTTTTCACCTTTTCTTGCTCTGAATTTGGGTGCGTCTTATAATCCAGTGCATATTATAAAACGAAAAATATGGTAATTAATCCTAGAACGTGCAACCATAGAAATCTACCATAGAAAACAAGTAACCTATCAGGCCTGCGAGGCCCCAGGTATGCGTTTTAGGGTTAAATGTTGTATAACAGGTAAACTCCAGCCTATGATAGAGAGTTTACTGAGAAATTATTCCATTACCAGTGATATCTGAAGTCCAGGTAAGGCTGAGTTCACATGACCAGTAATCGTCCATTAGAACGAATCGTACAGAGATCTGTTGGGAAGAAAGTTCTGCAAACAACTTTTTTGGCCATTGTTAAATAAATTATGTCTGTCAGATACTTTTTTTTTTTTTTTTTTTTAACATTGGAGTCTATGGAGAACGGGTCCGTTAACTGACTGCTATTTAGCCATCCTAATTTCTTTCATTTGTAAAGGATCCGCTTTTTGATTACTGGATCAGTTTCAAATGGAAGACAATGGCGATCCTTTAACAGATCTGTTCTCCGATGTTAAAAAAACGGATTCGGCAGAAATCATTTTGCCAACAGATCTCAGCAGGATCCATTCTAACAGAAGATTACCGGACATGTGAACTCGGCCTAAGATTCATGCTGGATTCTTTTTGGAATCTGTTTTCAAGCTTTCATTCGACCCCGAGACCTTCTTAGGCTATGTGCGCACTGGGAAATGGAATTTTCTTGAGAAAATTCCGCATGCTCTCAAAGATTACCGCACCCGCGGTAAAAAAACGCGGCAAACCGCACCCGAAAACCGCATGCGGTTTGCCGCGGTTTCACCGCGGTATTGCCGCGGTTTTGCCGCGTGCAGGTTGGGATGTGCTTTATTGCATTCAATGCAATAAAGCACATGGAAAAGAAAAAAAAAAAAAAAAAAAAGTCATTTAATTCTGAGATAATAGATAGATAGACAGAAGAATAGATAGAGGGATAGATAGATAGAGGACAGATCGCTGCATTTCCCACGGTCGGCAGGGAGTTCACATTACCGGCCGTGGGAAATGACCGGTAATTACCTCTGCTGTCTGCTGCTTTCATTCAGCGCTGTGTCTGTGACAGTCACGGCTGGATGTAAGCAGCGCAGGACCTGTGGATTACGCCGGAGCGGTGGATTACGCCGGAGCTTTGGTGCGGGAGGGGTTAATAAAATGGTGAACGAGGCTTGTTTGTTTTATTTAAAATAAAGGATTTTTCGGTGTCTGTGTTTTTTCACTTTACTTACGGGTTGATCATGTCAGCTGTCACATAGACGCTGCCATGATCAAGCCTGGAGTTAATAGCGGTGATCCCCCACCATTAACCCCTTGTATTACCTAATACATACCATACCATACCATACATTACATTACCATAATGCATGCGACAGTCCCGGGGCAGCTGCGGCTGATATTCTCGGCTGCGGGAGGGGGAGTGAGGCGGGGGACATTACCCCAGCCCCTCTCCCTCCCCAGCCTGAGAATACCGGGCCGCCGCTGTGTGCTTACCTCGGCTGGAAGGTAAATATGCAGCGGAGCCCACGTTCTTTGTTTTCTATATTTCCGTTTTCTTTCTATGTGTCTGTGTCTGTGTTCTACGTCTGTGATGTCTGTGATGTCTGTGTGTGTCTGTGATCTGTGTGTGTGTGATCTGTGTGTGTTTACTCTCTGCTCCGCTTCCTCTTCCTGTAATGACATCACTTCCCTGCAAAACCGCAGACAGGCGATGTACATTACCGGAGGTAAACCGCGAAATACCGCAGGGAATAACGCAGGAAAACGCAGTGAACCGCACAGAATTTGCTGCTTGCGTTATTCCCTGCGGGATTTCATGATTAACATTGGAGTCAATGGAGTGAAATCCCGCAGTGATGTGCGGAAAAGAAGTGACATGCACTTGTTTTTGCTGCGGGATTCCCGCAGCAAAACATGCAGCTGTCAAATTCCGCCCAGTGCGCACAGGATTTTTTTTCTCCATAGGATTTGCTGGTGATTCACTGCAGAGATGTTCTGAACATTTTCTGCAGCGAAACATGCAGCAAATCCGCGGCAAAATCCGGTAAGTGCGCACATAGCCTAATGGTGTAAACGCCAGACCCCAAAGGTGCTTCGGCCACACTTTCCAGGCTGGGCCCACCTGCAGCAGGCAACGGGTGCACAATTGTGAAACACAAGTACGCTGCCATTTGTGCCAGCCGTGACTCCATGAATGATTGAACAAATGAATGAAAGCAGCTGGACTCCCAGACCGGTGGCCGCAGAGCTTCAGAACACTATTACCCACTATTACTATGACCTTATTTATGGCTCTGTACAAAATAAAAGGCTAGTACGGACACATGCATAAGGCCTAAGACACACTGCATGAAAATCGGTGCGAGTAGGATGCGATAAAACATCGCATTCCACTCGGACCAATATTAGCCTGTGTAAGCTCCCATGAGCAATTATTTTCTCAGCCCTAATCGGACCGAGAAAACAATTGCAGCATGCTGCAACTGTACTGCGATCCTCATTTTTCTCGTATCCATTCAAGTCTATGAGGCGAGAAAAAAAAACACACTGCACTCGCGGTACACTGGTGTACCGCGAGTACAGGGCGAGAAAGGCAACAGCCGGCAACGGAGGACAAAGGGAGATAAATCCCTCCCTCCCCTCCTCAAAGCCGACCCGCCCCTCCTCAGAGCCGACCACCCCCTCAGCTGTGGTCCGATCGCATGATCGGACCTCATTCGCAGTGACACTCGGCTCTTGCTGTGCTGCCAGCGTGAGATTGTGAGGATCGCAGTAGTCCCCGTGTGGCCTCAGCCTAAAGCTGGCAATACACAATACAGTGAAGTCAGCAGAATATGCCAAATTTTTAGTAATCTTATGTATGTCAGATTTCTATACCTTGTACAATCTCCTCCTCCTCCTCTTCTTCACTAGAGGATGCTAAGTACGCCTGAAAATCCATGTCTAGGATTTCACTTTTTTTAATGGGTTTATTTAAAGCTGTGACTCGATCCTGATCAGTTTCATCCCAAGTGAGCTCCACCTAAAAAAAAAAAAAAAAAAAGGTTAAAATCTATTGTTTTAGACAAAATTTCGGGTGGGTGAATGTCTATTTATTTGTCTATATAAACAGGCTATTCCCCTAATTCGGCTACTGACCCACGAGATTACAACTGGAAATGGTCACTATCCTCCTTTCAACAAATTTTGCACAAATTAAGAGAATGAGTATATTTTAGCAGAGAAACCGGCTTCTTTCTCCACTTATGAGCCCCTTCTATTCCCCAGCATCTTGAACTCATTATTTGCTACAGTTGATCTCAAATCCATCTTGATTAAAAAAAGATGGTTGCCCAGCTTGCCAAGACATCAGGTCACAGCCTTCTATTGAAGTCGATGGAGACAGAAATAGGAATGAGACAAACACTGACATGCTGCAGTGTTCTAGTAAGTGTTTACCTCATACAGTGCTGAAGTTACAGCTACAATGCTTAATATTACTGCATAATTTCCGCCATATGGCTACTGCTAAACAAGTGCTACATACATGTCTGTGTGTGCTGTATATGACACACACCATAGCAATTAGTCTCTACTCAGAGACAACTAAAAACTAGCGATACAATCCCTGAAGGGGTGTGGTGGAGTAAGATACTCCTGATTCATGAACAGTTGCATGCCTCTTCCTAAATCAGAGCGCTGCTGTATTTTTTTGATTACTTTATTTTCCGGATTCTAAGGGGCACTTTTCCCCAGCAAAACTGGGGGAGAAACTGGGGTGCATCTTATAATCTGGATATGGCTTACTTGGGCGGCGGTGGTGGAGTGGAGTCACAGGAGGCAGCTCGGAGGAGGGGCTGTCACTGCAGTGGATCGGCTCAGGAGGGTCACAGGACAGAGGGTCTGCAACACTGCAGCCTCAGGGGTATTGTGGCGGCGGGCGCTATTGATCTGCCAGTGCGCTGTGGGCCCTGTTGAACTGCCGGCTGTTGATGCGATAGACGTCAAGAAAATGGCTGCAGAGGCTAATCTATGCAGGCGCCACCTCTGTGGCCATTTTCTTGAAGTCCATTGTGTCAACAGCTGGCAGTTCAATGGAGCCCGCAGTGCGCCAGCAGATCAATGCCACCTGCCACGATACCCCTGAGCCTGCAGTATCACTGGTCCTCCTGAGCTGCGACACTCCCTCTTCCCAGCCCTCAGCATCGCCGACCCTCCATTCACTGACCCTCCTGGGCTGCGACACCCCCTCCTCCCAGCCTGCAGCATCGCCGACTCTCCTGTGACCCTCCAGATCCGCTCCACCACCACTGCTTACCCCTGGTCAGCCATTATAAGGCAAGCTAGGATTATAAGATGGACCCTTATTTTAATATTCAAAAAAATGTTTTCCTTTTTTGCTCCTCTAAATTTGGGGTGCGTCTTACAAGCCAGTGCGTCTTATAAAATGAAAAACACAGTATATTGAATTCTCAGCTTCCACCTGTTCACACTTGCCTTATCCGGTTTGGAGGTGCTGGTCAGTCTTTCATATTTGCAGTACACTCTTCATAAATCTGGAGCGTCTGACATGTGGTATCCGCCTTCATGCGCTACATCAAAAGTCTTACTCCAGTCAAGAACTGGGGTGAGATTTCTGGTGTACGGGATGTGACAGCTCTTCAAGAATTAGGTGAGCTGTGGCATCACACTCCCCCGTTGCGCCCCTGCTCAGCCTCTCGGTGAAAATGGTGTTTAACACCAAAAGTCACAAATGGAGCACTTTTTGCACTTTTCTCCGTGATCCTTAGCGTTCTTATTTTTCGGGATCTGGGGCTCAGTGATGGCTTATTTTTTGCGTCTCGAGCTGACGTTTTTAATGGTGCCATTTTAGCGCAGAAGCGCCGTTTTGATCGTCTGTTATTGTATTTTGCGCAAAATTCGCAGCGACCAAAAAATGTAATTTTGGCATTTGGAATTTTTTTGCCGCTACGCCGTTTACCGGTCAGATTAATTGATTTTATATTTTGATAGTTTGGGCTTTTCTGAACGTGGCAATACCGAATATGTGAGTATTTTTTTAACCCTTTAATTTTCAATGGGGTGAATGGGGGGTGATTTGAACTTTATGTTTTTTTATTTTTTTAATTTTTTAAACTTTTTTTTTTCATTTTACTAGTCCCCCTAGGGGACTATAAGGATCAACAGTCTGATCGCTCATTCTTTCTTGCAGATCAGAGCAGCATTGCTCTGATCTGCACACAAGCAGCTCTCCTCTCACATACGACCCTCTGCCGGCTGTAAGAGGAACTGACTCATGATAGCTACAGGAGTCATTACATGGCAACCTTCGGATCTACGTGATCACATCAGGTGACTTCCGATGGAGTCGGGTAAGTGAATGCTTACTGCGGCCCGCTGTTACGTCACACTGTGACATTTTTACAGCGCACTGTAAGGGGTTAAAAGACACAAGTGGGTACCGAATCCACTCATGCTTGATAGCCGCACATGTCAGCTGTTCAAGTCAGCTGACATGTGCAGCAATCGATGCCGGCTGCAGCAGGCAGGGATTAACCCGACACGATCCATGACAAACCCAGTATGTCAGGTGTCATGAAGAGGTTAAATGACAGGTATGCTTTAAAGAAAATGTCACCTTTATCCATAATACGGTGTACATACACGCACATAGATGGGTGTATAGATACACGAACAGAAAACCCCCGATATACCTTAGATGTTACAACCCCTGCAGTTGTGAAATATTTGGGCTTATAAGCGGAGAGGTCCACGTCCACAGCAGAGTCTTTAGGCTCATCATTAAACTGCTCGTCATCAGGGATAAACCTGGGAAGGGAAAGAAACAGGAACCAATTAAAAAAATCCTCCCTGATGGCCATATTTCTATGTTACATACGGAAACAAAAAATCAAGCACGGGGGTTGATGAAAAGTCTAATTCAAAGGTAAATTGGTAGACCAGGAATGGAAACTGGAAGATTTCAGCTGTGAAGCCTGCAGAATTGTGACTGCAGCTATAAACAATACAATTTGCCATAACATTTAATAAAAAATAAAAAAGCACAAGTATTGGAATGTTTTTAGAAAGTTGCATACCTTTTTTTATGTAAAGTCTTTGGCATTTCAAAATAGGTATTTGACATCCATTGTAAATGATAACTAAGTACCAAACGTTTGTTCATGTATTCATTAATCGCAGTGTGCCGATGCACGTATCCATTGTGTACTGTTACGTTAGTAAGCCACAGGGAGCCCTCACTGCAGCATCTACAGATCTGACAGATACAGGGTACCTATCATTTTTACAAGCTTCTATAATGTCCAAGTGTCATACGATTTGGGCTGTGAGGGCCCAGGTATGGAGACCCCCATCTATCACTAAAACAAAGGGGCAGCAGCGCTGATCTGAGAGCAATGCCCTTTTCTTCCTGGCAAGTTAAAGGAGGAGTTGTTTTACTTTCTTATGGGTTAAAATTGGAAAATGCCTGTAAAAAAAAAAAAAGCAAAATCCTCCATATTCTCAAAAATGGAGGGATTTTTAATGCAATTGTGTATAACTCATTGCCTATGTCACATACTACATCTGCAGCCTCAGTGGCCAATCACATGAATAAGGAGCCAGCGCCACCTGCACGCTCAATGCTTTAGAGTGTGCTCTGAAGTTGGCAAGATCGGACGAGCCTCAGTCCCCATGAAGCAGAGCATGGGAGAATGCTCTGTTCAGCCCAATGGCTCAACAATCATGCTGGTCTGAGCTGTCAATTTTCAATAGCCACCCCCCCCCCCTTGAAACCTTGACAACTTAAGGCAGATAGCCAAAAGTAATGCATTCCTGAAGAAATTAAGTGAAAAAAAACGGATTTTTGTGTACTCACCGTAAAATCGTTTTCTCTTAGCCATCATTGGGGGACACCGGACCATGGGTGTTATGCTGCTTATCCATAGGAGGACACCAAGTAGATGGAAAGATGTTAGCTCCTCCCCTGCAGTATACACCCCCTGGCTCAGCCAGGCTACTTCAGTTTTAGTACACAAGCAGTAGGAGAACAAGTAACAAAAAATGTGAGTGAATACTCATAACAAAAAAGTACTGAGACAGAAAAAAACTAAGGCCCAACAGGGCAAAAGGGAGGGTGCTGTGTCCCCCAATGATGGCTAAAAGAAAACGATTTTACGGAGAGTACACAAAGAACGGAATTTTGTTTACTTACCGTAAATTCCTTTTCTTCTAGCTCTAATTGGGAGACCCAGACAATTGGGGTGTATAGGCTATGCCTCCGGAGGCAGCACAAAGTATTACACTCAAAAGTGTTAAGCCCCTCCCCTTCTGCCTATACACCCCCCGTGCTCCCACGGGCTCCTCAGTTTTGGTGCAAAAGCAAGAAGGAGGAAATATAATTACAAACTGGTTTAAAGTAACTTCAATCCGAAGGAACATCGGAGAACTGAAACCATTCAACATGAACAACATGTGTACACAAAAAAACAGGGGCGGGTGCTGGGTCTCCCAATTAGAGCTAGAAGAAAAGGAATTTACGGTAAGTAAACAAAATTCCGTTCTTCTTTTTCGCTCTATTGGGAGACCCAGACAATTGGGACGTCCAAAAGCAGTCCCTGGGTGGGTAAAATAATACCTCGTAAGAGAGCCGTAAAACGGCCCTTTCCTACAGGTGGGCAACCGCCGCCTGAAGGACTCGTCTACCTAGGCTGGCATCCGCCGCAGCATAGGTATGCACCTGATAGTGTTTCGTGAAAGTGTGCAGGCTCGACCAGGTAGCCGCCTGACACACCTGCTGAGCCGTAGCCTGGTGCCTCAAAGCCCAGGACGCGCCCACGGCTCTGGTAGAATGGGCCTTCAGCCCTGAGGGAACCGGAAGCCCAGCCGAACGGTAAGCTTCGATAATTGGCTCCTTGATCCACCGAGCCAGGGTTGATTTGGAAGCCTGTGACCCTTTACGCTGGCCAGCGACAAGGACAAAGAGTGCATCCGAGCGGCGCAGGGGCGCCGTACGAGAAATGTAGAATCTGAGTGCTCTCACCAGATCTAACAAGTGCAAATCCTTTTCACATTGGTGAACTGGATGAGGATAAAAAGAAGGTAAGGAGATATCCTGATTGAGATGAAAGGGGGATACAACCTTAGGGAGAAATTCCGGAACCGGACGTAGAACCACCTTGTCCTGGTGAAACACCAGAAAAGGGGCTTTGCATGACAACGCTGCTAGCTCAGACACTCTCCGAAGAGAGGTGACTGCTACTAGGAAGACCACCTTCTGCGAAAGGCGTGAGAGAGAGATATCTCTCATTGGCTCGAATGGTGGTTTCTGAAGAACCATCAGCACCCTGTTCAGATCCCAGGGTTCTAACGGCCGCTTGTAAGGTGGAACGATGTGACAAACTCCCTGCAGGAACGTGCGTACCTGTGGAAGTCTAGCTAGGCGCTTCTGGAAAAACACCGAGAGCGCAGAAACTTGTCCCTTAAGGGAGCCAAGCGACAAACCCTTTTCCAGTCCAGATTGAAGGAAGGACAGAAAAGTAGGTAATGCAAATGGCCAGGGAGAAAAACCCTGAGCAGAGCACCATGACAGAAAAATTTTCCACGTCCTGTGATAGATCTTGGCGGACGTTGGTTTCCTAGCCTGTCTCATAGTGGCAATGACATCCTGAGATAAGCCTGAAGACGCTAGGATCCAGGACTCAATGGCCACGCAGTCAGGTTGAGGGCCGCAGAATTCAGATGGAAAAACGGCCCTTTAGACAGCAAGTCTGTTCGGTCTGGTAGTGCCCACGGTTGGCCGACCGTGAGATGCCACAGATCCGGGTACCACGACCTCCTCGGCCAGTCTGGAGCGACGAGGATGGCGCGGCGGCAGTCGGCCCTGATCTTGCGTAACACTCTGGGCAACAGTGCCAGCGGAGGAAACACATACGGGAGCTGAAACTGCGACCAATCCTGAACTAAGGCGTCTGCAGCCAGAGCTCTGGGGTCTTGAGACCGTGCCATGAACATTGGTACCTTGTTGTTGTGCCGGGACGCCATGAGGTCGACGTCCGGCACCCCCCAGCGGCAACAGATCTCCTGAAACACGTCCGGGTGAAGGGACCTGCGTCCATGCCCTGGCGACTGAGATAATCTGCTTCCCAGTTTTCCACGCCTGGGATGTGAACTGCGGATATGGTGGAGGACGTGGCTTCCACCCACATCAAGATCCGCCGGACTTCCTGGAAGGCTTGACGACTGCGTGTGCCGCCTTGGTGATTGATGTATGCCACCGCTGTGGAATTGTCCGACTGAATTCGGATCTGCTTGCCTTCCAGCCACTGCTGGAACGCTTTCAGGGCAAGATACACTGCCCGAATTTCCAGAACATTGATCTGGAGCAAGGACTCTTGCCGGGTCCACGTACCCTGAGTCCTGTGGTGGAGAAAAACCGCTCCCCATCCTGACAGACTCGCGTCTGTCGTGACTACTTCCCAGGATGGGGGAAGGAAGGATTTCCCCTTCGATAATGAAGTGGGAAGAAGCCACCACCGAAGGGAGGCTTTGGTCGCCTGAGAGAGGGAGACGGTCCTGTCGAGGGACGTCGGCTTCCTGTCCCATTTGCGTAGGATGTCCCATTGAAGGGGACGCAGGTGAAACTGCGCGAAAGGGACTGCTTCCATTGCTGCCACCATCTTCCCCAAGAAGTGCATGAGGCGCCTCAAGGGGTGTGACTGGCCTTGAAGGAGAGACTGTACCCCTTTCTGTAGTGACTGCTGTTTGATCAGCGGAAGCTTCACTATCGCTGAGAGGGTATGAAACTCCATGCCAAGGTACGTAAGCGATTGGGCCGGTGTCAGATTTGACTTTGGAAAATTGATGATCCACCCGAAACTCTGGAGAGTCTCCAGGGTAACGTCGAGGCTGTGTTGGCATGCCTCTTGAGAGGGTGCCTTGATCAACAGATCGTCCAAGTACGGGATCACAGAATGACCCTGAGAATGGAGGACCGCTACTACAGTAGCCATAACCTTGGTGAAAACCCGTGGGGCTGTTGCCAGGCCGAATGGTAGTGCCACGAACTGCAGGTGTTAGTTTTCCATGGCGAAGCGCAAGAAGCGTTGGTGCTCTGTGGCAATCGGAACGTGGAGATAAGCATCTTTGATATCGATCGATGCAAGGAAATCTCCCTGGGACATTGAGGCGATGACGGAACGGAGGGATTCCATCCGGAACCGCCTGGTCTTTACGTGTTTGTTGAGACGTTTCAGGTCCAGGACAGGACGGAAGGACCCGTCCTTCTTTGGGACCACAAACAAGTTGGAGTAAAAACCGTGGCCCTGTTGCTGAAGAGGAACAGGGACCACCACTCCTTCTGCCTTCAGGGTGCCCAGCGCCTGCCGAAGAGCCTCGGCTCGCTCGGGAGGCGGAGAGGACCGGAAGAATCGAGTCGGGGGACGAGAGATGAACTCTATCTTGTAACCGTGAGAGAGAATGTCTCTCACCCAGCGGTCTTTATTTGTGGCAGCCCGGTGTCGCAAAAGCGGGAGAGCCTGCCACCGACCGAGGATGCTACTAGAGGAGGTAGAAAGTCATGAGGCAGCCGCTTTGTTAGCGGTGCTCCCAATGGCCTTTTTAGGACGTGACTTAGACCGCCATGCATCAGAGTTCCTTTGTTCTTTCTGAGACCTTTTGGACGAGGAGAATTGGGACCTGCCCGCGCCCCGAAAGGACCGAAACCTCGACTGCCCTCTCCTCTGTTGGGAGAGGTTCTGCTTGGGCTGGGGTAAGGATGTATCCTTTCCCTTGGATTGTTTGATGATTTCATCCAGGCGCTCGCCAAAGAGCCTGTCGCCAGAAATTGGCAAACCGGTTAAACGCTTTTTGGAAGCGGAATCTGCCTTCCACTCCCGTAGCCACAAGGCCCTGCGGACTACTACCGAATTGGCGGTCGCAACTGCCGTACGGCTCACAGAGTCCAGGACAGCATTCATAGCGTAAGACGCAATTGCCGAGGTCTGGGAGGTAATGGAAGCCACTTGTGGCGCGGCCGCTTCAATTTTCGCTTGACCTGCTGATATAGCTTGTAGCGCCCATACGGCTGCGAATGCTGGGGCAAAAGAAGCTCCGATAGCTTCATAGATGGATTTCATCCAGAGCTCCATCTGCCTGTCAGTGGCATCTTTAAGCGAGGCCCCATCTTCCACTGCAAGTATGGATCTAGCCGCCAGTCTGGAGATTGGAGGATCCACTTTGGGACATTGAATCCAACCTTTAACCACTTCCGGGGGAAAAGGATAACGTGTATCCTTAAGGCGCTTAGAGAAACGCTTATCCGGACAAGCATGGTGATTCTGGATTGCCTCTCTGAAATCAGAGTGGTCTCGAAACATACTCTGTGTACGCTTGGGGAACCTGAAGCGAAATTTCTCCTGCTGAGAATCTGACTCCTCCGCCGGAGGGGCTGAGGGAAGAATATCCAGCAACTGATGAATGGATGCAATAAGATCATTCACTATGGCGTCCCCGTCTGGAGAATTAAGATTGAGAGCGCTCCCAGGATCAGAATCCTGATCAGCTGTCTCCGCATCATCAACCAGAGAATCCCCCCGCTGAGACCCTAAACAATATGATGTCGAGGGAAATTCTAAGCGGGCCCGCTTAGACGATCTGGGGCTAGGTTCTAAGTCCGAACCCTCCGTCTGGGATGTATGAGATACCCCGTGAGGACATTGTTGGTCCAACTGAGGGGGGTCAGGGAACAATGATTCAACAGAGTCCCTTTGCTGAGATACCGGTCTGGACTGCAAGGCTTCTAGTATCTTAGCCATAGTCTCAGAGAGTTGATCCTTAAAGGCTGCAAACTCAGTCCCCGTCACCTGGACAGTGTCAACAGGTGGCTCCCCCTGGGCCCCTCTTAGCAGAGGATCCGGCTGAGGAAGTGTCACAGGGGTCGAACACTGTACACAATGAGGGTCAGTGGAACCTGCCGGTAGCTGGGTCTTACATGCGGCGCAGGCAACATAATAAGCCTGTGTTTTGGCACCCCTGCCTTTTGTGGGCGCCATGCTATAGTTTTCCCTGAGTAACACAATAGGGTATATAGCCAGAAAGAACTGTGCTCATAGTGTAAATTATATACAGTACACAAATCAATGTACCAATACAATACAGCACCATGGGGCTAGCACCACATGTGCTGCTTACCAGCCGCCTAAGCGGTTGTGAGGCCACCAGAGACCGTGTCTGGGTCTCCCATGAATATGTCCCTCTCTGCAGCGTCGTTGGAGCTGACAGGAATGGCTGCGGCGTCCTGACGAGCTGAGGAAGCTGTGGGCGTGGCCTAGAAAGAGCGCGAAACGGGCGCTCACACTGTGCACAGTGAGGGGAGTGGAGCATGTAAATCATACTCCAGCCCTCATTGCTGCTCGCTCCGTGCAGCGTCCCGCCCTTCCCCTGCCTGTCAGGGCTGAGGGCGGGAGAAAAAAAGGGAAACTAGGCCGCAATGAAGCCGGGGACTGTAGTAATAAACGCGGCCGCCGTAAAAGCGCGGTCGCGTGAAAGTCCCCGGCGAACTACAAGTCCCAGCCGCGCCGCAGTGTCCCGTGGCAACGGCGGTCAGTGCGGTAGCCCTTACATATAAACACACTCAGCGACGCTGAGTGTGTAATGGCACATATAGACCCGGTCAGCGCCGCGGTCCCCGGTGCACTAGCACACCCAGCAAAGCTGAGGTGATGCCGTGCGCGGTCCCCATAGGGATACAGAGTACCTTTAAGATGCAGGGCCATGTCCCTGAACGGTATCGGCTCCTATCCATCAGGCTCCACAGGAGTTGTGGATGAAGCCCGGTCTCAGTGCCTGGAGACCGATAAGATCCCACTTCACCCAGAGCCCTAAGGGGGATGGGGAAGGAAAACAGCATGTGGGCTCCAGCCTCCGTACCCGCAATGGATACCTCAACCTTAACAACACCGCCGACAAAAGTGGGGTGAGAAGGGAGCATGCTGGGGGCCCTATATGGGCCCACTTTTCTTCCATCCGACCTAGTCAGCAGCTGCTGCTGACTAATCTGTGGAGCTGTGCTTGCATGTCTGCCTCCTTCGCACAAAGCAAAAAACTGAGGAGCCCGTGGGAGCACGGGGGGTGTATAGGCAGAAGGGGAGGGGCTTAACACTTTTGAGTGTAATACTTTGTGCTGCCTCCGGAGGCATAGCCTATACACCCCAATTGTCTGGGTCTCCCAATAGAGCGAAAAAGAAAATCCGTTTTTCTCTGACGCCTCATTGGGGGACACAGGACCATGGGACGTCCTAAAGCAGTCCATGGGTGGGTAAACAATAAACAACGCAACCCAAGGACTAGGAACCAGTCCCAGATAGTGGAGTACCTATCTCAGTAGGCGCTCCTGGCTATCGTTTCTAGAATTTTCCTACCTAGGTTCGCCTCAGCCGAAGCCTGGGTATGGACTCAGTAATGCTCTGAAACAGTATGTAGGCAAGACCAGGTCGCAGCCCTACACCTCTGTTCCACTGAAGCCTGATGCCTAATGGCCCAAGAGGCGCCAACTGCTCGCGTGGAATGAGTCCACAGCCCACTAGGAATGGGCTTGAGTTGCAAGCGGTAGACCTCCTGGATCGAGAATCCAGCGTTGCCTATGAAGTTGCCTCTCCTTTCTTAGGCCTTTCAAGAATGACGAACAAGGAGTCTATGTTCTTAAAGGGGCTGTCCTAGGTACGCAATATCTGAGAGCCCTCACAAGGTCTAGCGAATATAGAACCCTTTCCAACCCAAGGACTGGGTGTGGACAAAAGGAAGGCAGAACAATGTCCTCGTTCATATGAAACGGGGAAGTAACCTTCGGAAAAAAATCCGGAAGGGGGCGTTGAACCACCTTGTCCTGGTGAAAGATCAGAAAGGGTTCACGGCAAGAGTGCTGCCAGTTCTGAAACTTGTCTGATGGACGTAATCGCCACTAAGAATGTTACCTTCCAGGAGAGAAGAGCAAGAAAAGATTCCTTAAGAGGTTCAAAAGGGGGCCTCTGGATACCGTCCAAAACGAGATTGAGGTCCCATGGGTCCAGCGACCGTTTATACAGGGAAACTAGAAGGGAAACACCCTTGAAGGACAGTCTTGACTTGCGGATTGCAAGCTAGGCGGTATTGATAGAATATCGAGAGAGATGAAACCTGCCCCTTAAGGGAGCTGAGGGCCAACCCCTTTTGCAACCTGACTGCCAAAAAAAAAAATCAAGAATTCTGGGGATCGCCAAAGGCATAGGTTGGACATTAGATTCCCTGCACTGGGAAAGGAAAGTTTTTCACGTACGGTGGTAAAAACGAGATGAAGGCCGGCTTTCGGGCACTGTACATGGTGGAGATGACCGCAGGAGAGAATCTCGCTCTTGTTAAAGTCCAGGTCTCAATGGCCAGGCCGTCAGCTTCAGGGCTCTGGAGTTCTGATGGGAAATGGGCCCTTGGGTCAGCAGGTCTGGGATGCTTGCGAGGCGCCATGAGCAATTGTACTAATTCAGCATACCAGGCGCACCTGGGCTAGTCCGGTGCTATTAGTATCACCGGGACTCCTTCTGCCTTGATCTTCCCGATTTCTCGCGGCAGCAGGGGCAGAGGCGATAAACATGTAAGGTAGACTGAAACGACTTCAGGAGACTAGAGCATCCGCGCCAATGGACTGTGGATCACGTGACCTGGCTAAGAACGCGGGTACCTTTGTGTTCAACCTTGAGGCCATTAGATCCACGTCCGGTGTACTCCAGTGAGTGCAGATGTGTGGGAACACTTCTGGGTGGAGAAAATCACTCTCCGGCAGCCAGTCCTTGGCGACTTAGAAGGTCCGCCGCCCAGTTCTCTACTCCCAGTATGTGTAACGCTGAAACACAGACCCCCGTCTATTCGGCCCAGGTGAGGATCCTGAAGACCTCGAGTTAAGCTGTCTTGCTGCTGGTACCTCCCTTCCGATTGACCTACGCCACAGCTGTTGCATTGTCCAATTGGACCCGAATCAAACGACCTGCTAGCAGAAGGGGGGAATGACCCGAGCGCGAGAAGATCGCGCTGATTTTCAGGATGATTTCTGGGAAGGGAAGACTCCTGGGGTGTCCAACGTCCCGAAGAAGTACGCTGCTCCCCAGACTAAGAGGCTGACGTCCGTGGTCAGGAGTAGCCCAGTCCACTTGGGGGAGAAAAACTCCTTCTCGATATGAAAGAGGACTGAAGCCACCAGCAAAGCGCATACCTGACTGAAGGTGTCAGGTGAAAAGTTCGTCCAAGGAAAAGGGGGCTCTTGTCCCAGGCAGCTAGAAGCACAAGCTGCAGTGGGCGGTGGTGTGGCTCAGCGAGCAGCACTGCCTCTATAGCCGCCGCCATCCTACCTAGCACTCTCATACTGAATCGTATGGAGCGAGAGGAGTACGTAGAGGGCAGTGTACCACTTGTTGTAGAGCAGTCGTCTTGTCTTGAGGGGAAAATATAAAGCCCCGAAGAGTGTCCAGGGAGGTGACGGATTTTGACGCAACCGGGGATGATTTGACTGGAGTCAGAAGCCGCCCTAAGCGGGATAGAGTGCCCACAGAGATCTGCACGCTGGTTGAGCCCTTGATGAGGAGGTCATCCAAGCAAGGCAGAACAGCGACTCTCCTGGCGTGAAGGGGCACTCATGGCGACCGCCATGACCTTAGTTAAGACCCTTGGTGCTGTGGCAGAGCCGAGGGTAGGGCCACAAATGAAAAAAAAAATAAAAAGAAGTCCTGAACCGCAAAGCGGAGGAACTTTTGGTGAGCTGGAGCGATGGGTATGTGCAGGTACGCGTCCCTGATAGCTAGGGAGGCAAGGAATTCTCCTTCGACCATAAAGGTAATAATGGACCCTAGGAAGTCCATTCTGAATCTCCTTACGTGCACTTGTTTGCTCAGGTGTTCGAGGTCCAGGATGGGACGAATTGACCCGTCCTTTTTTGAGGACCACGAGAGGTTGGAAATAGAAGGCCTTGAACCTCTCGCCATCCGGAACAGGTACCATCACCCCCGCCGTTTGGAGGGAGTGGATTGCTGAGGAGAAGGCCTCATGGTGTTTTGGAGCCTTTGGGGGGGTTTGAGAGAAAAGACTGAGCAGGGGATCGGGTCCAGAATTCAATGTGGTAACCGGAAGACACAAGGTATCACACCCATTTGTGGTCTGAGGTGGCGGCCCAGATGGAGGAGGACGAGACTCCTCGGTCTTTGTCTAGACTGCCAGGACGAGGTGGACTCGAGGAGGGCTGAGAAGGTCGGGCCCTGCGTGTCTAGTAAAAAACCATCCTGGGTTACAGTTGGGGGAGGGAGGTACTCTTTTCCTCCCGTGGCGTCAGACAAAAAAAAAAAAAAGAAATTAATACAACAGAAAACTTATGACACATTCTACAATGTGACAGTGACCCTGCAATACCATGAGAGCAAAGGCTCACTGTTTACTCCATTAATTTAAGAAACCGGAGGAGACAAGAGTAATTTTCAAAAAAGATAAAAACAGCTTTATTTATAACAAATATTAAAATCAGTATCAAACAAAGGTGCAAATTTCTGACATACAGTAAAAGCTGCAAACATATCATGACATATAAGGAGAGGTGGAAAAAGCCTGAGCCAGTGCTAGTAATACACCTGAATCAAGTGCTCCCAAAGTAACCTCCTGACAATAGGGTCAGCCCAATGGCGGACAATAAATCCCAGCAGAAGGGAGGGAGAGAGACCAAAAGGTCTGTGTGGTCTCTCTCCCTCCCTTCTGCTGGGATTTATTACTTGATTCAGGTGTATTACTAGCACTGGCTCAGGCTTTTTCCACCTCTCCTTATATGTCATGATATGTTTGCAGCTTTTACTGTATGTCAGAAATTTGCACCTTTGTTTGATACTGATTTTAATATTTGTTATAAATAAAGCTGTTTTTATCTTTTTTGAAAATTACTCTTGTCTCCTCCGGTTTCTTAAAAAAAAAAAAGAGCCTGTCCAGATGATCGGCAAACCATCGGTCTGGAAAGGAGTACTGTGAGAGGCTTCTTAGAGACCGAGTCCGCTCTCCATTATCGGAACCAGAGGGCCTTACGGATGGCTATGGTATTTGAGGCGGCAATAACTGCGCAGGTAGCAGCGCCGAGGGAGGCCTGCATGAGGTACTCTGCCACCGCAGCAATGTGAACTGTTACATCTGTAAAAGTCTGAGGGAAACTGGTAGTCCTAGTGCCTGTGCGACCCACACGGAAGGCAGTCGAGCTGCTCCACTTGTCTGTCTGTCGGGTCCTTGAAGGAGGATCCATCAAGTAAAAGACAGGAGTGGTCCTTCAGGCAGGCGGAAGCCGGGTGACGGTCCACCGAGGCCGGATCAGCCCAGCCCTTAGAGACAGCTAAGCCAAAGGGGTACCGGGACTCCATGAGTTTACGGATACCGAGGCGGCGTTAAAATCCCTTCTTTTTTTTTTTTTTGAGGTTTTGAGGGCTTTTAAAAGGAGACCCGCAGGGTCAGTAGTAGTGGATGGGAGATCTTCCACATGCAGAGTTTTGGTTGATTGCTTCAATAAGTCCATCGCAGCTTGATCGCTCGGGGAGGTTGAAACCAAGGAATCATCCCGGTACAAACATCATTCCCCTTCCTCCGGCTCCTCAGAGACCGCGGAACATGTGGGAGAATCCCATCTGTGTACCCCAGAGGGAGAACCATGGGGGTCATGCCCTTTTTCTGATCTGCAACAGGTGAAGCAGAGGGCTGATTCTTATCAGAAGGACCCTCTATAGAGGTGTCATCAGGCTGCGTTCTGTCCAGGGGCCCCGAGGGGTGTGAAAACGATGTTGCATAGCCAGCACCAGGTTCTGGGAACTGTGCCCATTCCGGGGGACTGGGAGCCGTAGGCTCTGGACTCACAGAAGGGAGAGGTGCTATCATCCCCTAGTAGCTCAGCGTCTTATAGTTGTTGCTGTAGTTGTGTAGGGCATAAAACATGTGACTGCAGCCCATGGCTGATGAGCCACCATCTGATTGTAATGAGGGAGCAATGCTCTGCACAGCTAATATGCAAGTGAGGCTATAACTCACCCAGAACACTGATAGCCCTTCCCCCCCTCCTCCTGTGTCACAGTTCCTGTGGGAAGGAGGATGTTGAATGTTTCACGAATTTACATGTCATCCTTGGCCTGCTGTGCAGGGGCCATGCTAATCTTCTGTGTAGCTCTGCATTTGAGCATATGTGCTGCTGAAGCTAGCACCCTGTGTGAGGGGGGGCGTGGCTTATCGAGTGTTGGAGGGGACGGGGCTTAGCTCTGACAAGAAGGCATGAGAAAATATAATGAACAAAAAATGGTGGGAAGGGACTCCCCTTCCCTCCTCCAGCTCTGCACAACAATGGTGCACAAAAAAAACCTCTACAAGTGTACCACAGCTGCGGCTGCACTGAGTCCTGGAAGCTCTCCCCTCCCCCTGCCACAGGTGGAAGCTATGTAGGAGTCTGCAATCACAGCCCATGTGCATCCAGTCAGTGTGACCTTTGCTCCAATTTCCTGTCAGGGAGCCACTGTGCAGATTCTGACGCCTGCTGGAAGAACTTATATCAACTCAGACCCTGCCAGAGGGAGTGAGGAGTTTTTCATCTGCTCTGTGCTCTGGAAAAATCGGAATGATCTCACCTCAGCTCCTGTGGAGATGGCAGTCTGGTCACACTTAGTGCAGAACTTGTATCAACTCAGAGCCTGCAAGAGGGGCTGAGGAAGTTTTCATCTGATCTGGGCTCTGGAAAATCAGTGCCATGAGACCTGTCGTCCAGTGAGTAACAGCCCAGGATTCAGCGTCGCAGGAGGGTGTACGGGGAGGCGATACTCCGTATTCCTGCCTGTTGATGGTTTTGGGAAATCGGTCCCTGAAGGAACCGTTGCCCTCTAAAAACAAAAACTTCTTGCTGCAGTAGTCTGCAGAGATGTGCCTCCTGTAGACACTAAGCTAAAACTGAAGTAGCCTGGCTGAGCCAGGGGATGTATACTGCAGGGGAGGAGCTAACATCTTTGCATCTACTTAGTGTCCTCCTATGGATAAGCAGCAAAACACCCATGGTCCTGTGTCCCCCAATGAGGCGTCACAGAAAAATACCTTTAAAAGAAATCTGTCAGCAGGTTTTTGCAGCATAATGTAGGAAGAGAGACCATGAATCTAACAATGTATCACTTAGTTTACATCAGTTGTGACACAATAGGTTCTTAGCGATAGGATGAAGCACAGCTCAGGAAAACTAACCCCACCCACACCAGCCTCTCTGTGTACATTGTCTATTGATAGTGAGTGAGTTGCTTATTACAGGGGGTTGAGTGGTTGGACTAGGTGTGAGCTCTAGCCCTGGCAGTGATAATCAACTAGTGTTAAAACCTTCATTATAAGTAAACATCAGCACACAGTGTGATAAGTGCCGTTTCACACATCCGGCTTTTCGCCGGATTGCTGGATTCGGCGCACTCTAGTACAGTGTGATACAGTACAATGGAAGCGCGACAAGCTCCAGTCACATCCTATTATGTGAACGGAGCATGTGACCCAGAAGTTGTCGCGCTGCCATTGTACTGTATCACTGTACTGAAGTGCACTGGAACCGGCGAAAAGCCGGATGTGTGAAACTAGCCTTAGAGACACATCACTGAATTCAGTGTTTTAGCCCCTTACCTCATGTCTTCAGAATACATAGCAAAAACCTGCTGACAGATTTGCTTTAAGCACAGCTCTCTAAGAATAAAGCTAGCAGTGTACAGATCCATTGAGAGAAGAGCTGTGTCTCCACCTCTGCTTAGCTCTCTTTAGAGGTCTGTGGAAGCAGCGGCTTCAGAGGACGCACATACACCACCTACACAGCTTGCTCCGCTCTCCATGGAGAGGTGACCAGAGACTAAGGAGCACAGCTCAGAGCTTATCTTTGCTTCTGTTCTGGACTTTCCATAAATCCAGGCTTGCTGTCCGGAGAACCCGACAGACGCGAAAGGGGACAGTGCTCAGTTATCGGTAGGGGTCTCGGCACCTAGACCCTCACCGTTCATGGCAAAAAACCAAAATAATAAAATGTGGAGTCTCCATTGGCTTCTGGCAGAGCAGCAATTACAAGGAGTGCTCCTTAACAGATAGCCTTAGAACCCATGAAATACTATGTGCCCATGGGATATCGCACCTGCGGACTTTTCTGCAGGTATTTCCGCAGATTCACGCAGCAGCTCCCTGGAATCCGCAGCTATCCGTTGCTGCGGTATATCTGCAGAGTTGTTGCAGTAAACCTGCGAAAACAGTGCGGATTTCCCGCCCTGTATCTCCATAGTGGAAAGGCAGGCATTCCACAGATATTTCCACATGATTAATGGACATGCAGTTACTTGCAGCTGCGGGAAATCCGCAGCATTTTCCGCAGCTGCAAATACCGCAGCATGGACACAGACACTCCACATGTCCCATAGGATAACATGGGGAGTGTCTGCACTTGCGTAAACCTGCGGATTTATCTGGAAAATCTAGAAAATCCGCGGGTTTTCCGCAGCAAAATCCGCGGTTACTTTCTCCCGTGGGAACAGGCCCTAAGAATCTACATTTACCTAAGATCCACAAAAGAACAGCTTCTTTCAAACTCCAGGCCATCGCATTCCTCGTAGATTTTGCTGGCAGTTTCGGGGGTGTCACACTCCACCACCCCGTAATAATATTTCAGACGTTTAAACTGGTATTCACGCAACTTCTCCTTGAAGAGTCTAAGGGCGAAAAGCAAAAATGTCTTAGGAAAACTCACTCTCCATTCCGTCAGCCTCCTTGATGGCCAAAATTCCCTTTCTTAGTAAAAATTAAGTAAATGTAATAAATTCATTAGTTTGGGTTTTTTTTTCTTGACTTACACACTGAGGACCAGTCCATACCTCACCATTAGGTTTTTAGTAGGGAGGAACGTTCTCAGAGAATAATAAAGCACTGAGGAGCTTACAGTTAAGAGATTTCCAGGATTAGGAAAACATGAACAATTAAGTTTCACACATCCGGAATTTCGCCGGATCCGGCACACATGCAGTACAGTCCATTCATTTACAGTGGAACAGCGGCACTATACGGTTGTGTGCTTCATGCACAACCGCATTTGTCCGCATGGTGTTGCGCTTCCACTGTAAATGAATGTACTATGTACTGCATGCGTGCCAGATCCGTCATCCGGTGAAATGCCGGATGTGTGAAACGGGCCTTAATTGTTCATGTTTTTCTAATCCTGAAAATCTCTTAACTGTAAGATCCTCAGTGGTTTATTATTCTCTGAGAAAGTTCCGGATGTGTGAAATGGGCCTAACAGTGCACCGTCATGGGGGCCCCTCATTCCACAAGCCCATTGTCCCCCGGAGACGTGATCGCAGACACTCCGGTCTGTTGAAGACCTCAATACCGGTCTTCACAGGACTTCAGTAAACCAAAGCCTGTGGCTGGGCTTCAGGGGAGACCATTATTTTTACCATTTACAGCAATAATACATAAAATATAGCGGAATGTTGTGCAAGCCACTTCTTTAGGGGACATTCACTTATCCTATGAATAGGGGAAAATGTATCAATCTGTACCCCACTGGATCACAATGGTCAAAAGATCAGGCAGCCCTACGCGTTTTCTGGAAATCTCATAGGAGTTAATGAGACACAAAATTAACACAGCACACTGGCCCAGATGAGCAGAATTTTAAACAGTGATTTAACATACATAGTATAACACTATGTAATGTGCATTATTAGGTCATTTAAGAGAGACAAGGACTAATATATAATCTAATATATAAAGCTGAATGTGTGTGTGTGTGTGTATGTCCGGGATTGGTATCTGCACCGTCGCAGCTACAGCCACAAAATGTTGCACTATCACACTTCTGGACCCCGAGAGCGTCATAGGCTATGTTTTGAGGAGAAATTTTAACCCCGCTCTTTACAGTTATTCGCCAAAAAACCTGCCTCCATTAAAGCGAATGGAGCTCGGAGCCACAGTGAAGACAGAACTTCAGAAGAATGCGCAGCCACGCCCTTATATGGAATGTTGGCGTGTCATAATGCAGCCAGGGAAAGAGACAGACACAGACAGGGAAAGAGGCAGACACAGACAGGGTAAGCAACAGACATAGACAAGGTAAGAGACAGACACAAACAAAGATAGTGACAGACAGGGAAGGTGACAGACAGGGAAGGTGACAGACAGGGAAGGTGACAGACAGGGAAGGTGACAGACAGGGAAGGTGACAGACAGGGAAGGTGACAGACAGGGAAGGTGACAGACAGGGAAGGTGACAGACAGGGAAAGTGACAGAGATAGACAGGGAAAGAGATTGAGACAGATGGAGAAAGAGACAGACAGACAAAGAGATAGAGACAGAGAGAGACAGAGAGATATATACAGAGGGGGAAACAGACAGAGAATGGGAGAGAAACAGAGAGACAGTTACTATCCCGGGCAGCGCTGGGTGCTATGTTGTGAGGCGAAATTTTAACCCCGCGCGTTCCAATTTACCAATCAATTTTGCCCCTATCTACATAATGAGGAAAAAGTGAAACGAAAAGTGTTGGAGGCAAATTGACAGCTCCAGATGTGAACAAGGGGGACTTAAAGAATGAGAGCGATGGCGCGAAAAAGTATATACCGTACAGTTGCTAAGGTGGGGCCCCGACATGGGATACTCACCACACTTGGGGATATGAACACACACACAATGCACCACACACTACCACGTGCTTGAACACATATACCACCCTCAGCACACATCTCACCACACATACACCAACCTCGCCACATAATCGCCCTAAAACACACACAAGTCTGGTATTATCCTTCAAAAATAAAAATCTGATTAATAAGCAGCCAAACTACAAGAACAACAAATGTACCACATAGGAAATACGGCAGCTGTCAGTCACATGACCTGTCTATATGTGTATGTGTGAGCTAATATATACTGTCAGGGGGAGGGCTTTCTGTTGCCTGGAGATTTATCAGGCTGCCAATAGCAACCAATCACAGCTTAGCTTCTATTTTGCTACAGTTAATTAATCTGAGCTCTGATTGGTTAATATAGGCAACAATTTAATAATTACATTTATATCTATTTATTTTGTGGATTTTGTGTGTGTAATACATTTTTGTTAATACATTCTATTTTGTTAACAGCAGCTAGTAACCCGGGCGAAGCCGGGTAGTACAGCTAGTATATAGTATATAATATATTATATATATATATATATATATATATATATATATATATATATATATTATATATATATATTATATTATATTATATATATAGGCAAAAATGGCATAACTAAGTTTAGAAAAGAGGGAGGAGGATAAAGTGATCAAAAAGCCCAATTAGACAATTGAAAATCAAGTACATCAAAAATGATTTTTATTGATAATAAATATTAAATACTGTTACACAAGTGCTTGTTTGGACCAATCCTATGAATCATGAATATACATATAACGGAACCATAGTATACAATATATATTTAGACATATGCTCAAAAATAGCTAGAATGTTCGTACATAGATGAAAAATGTGTTAGATGGAAACAATTTTATAGCTAATGACTATTATATTCCTATATTAATAGGGATTGCTTTTTTATGTGAGTGTGTTACAACTCTAGTGTCTCCTATATTATGGAATCAAGATCCACTGGGCAAAAAAATGTGTATGCCAACATATCATATAGCAGTAATGCAGTACCAGAGTTCCCTTATACATTGATGGCATTTAGTGTGCGGCTGTATCCATTTTGTATTTTCTAGGTTTTTTCAGCTGGCACCTATACACACTTGTAGGATGTGCGGGTCAGTCTTTTGAAATATTTGCAGTGAGTTTTTTTCTGACTGAGCACTCCGCCCTATAAACCAGGCTGTGTTCACAATCCTTATACCAGGAGTCCTAGCTGCCCAGACATGGAGGTTTGTCCAGATAGTGGCATTTCAAGTTAGATTTTTAGTCTAGCTGCCCAGACATGGCTGTTTTTAACCTAGATAGTGGCATTTTAGTTAGGGACCCAGAATATTGATTTTTACCTTGCCGTTTGGTTTCCGGGCTTACATGCATTGGCCAATTCATAAACTAAAAATCTCATTTTTTCATATAGCAGTAATGCAGTACCAGAGTTCCCTTATACATTGATGGCATTTAGTGTGCGGCTGTATCCATTTTGATAAAGAAATATAAGCCCCTAGTGCCCCCAAAGTCCCCGGTACCGGAGAAATCAACCTCCACCACCCCCACCCCCAGCGGAACATCCAAAATGGCGCCGATGCGCGCCGAAAACTGCAGCCGCCGGCGGCTTTGCATTCATTTCCCTCCGATCTGAAATGATCAAACATTTCAGATCGCAGGGAAATGTCCTCCCCCTGACCCCTCCTCCGGGACACCGGAGGTCTCTGGTCCCCCGGAGCCCCCTCCGGTTCTCCAGAGTCGCCCCCTTCCCCCCTCCGGAGCATGCAAGATGGCAAAGCGCAGCGCACAGTAGCGCGCGGCCGCATTCATCCTGCTCTTTCTGCCGCATGTGACACGTCACATGCGACAGAAAAGTTGTCCCCAGGCCCCGCCAGGTCTCCAGTCGTCACCCCCCCGTCAGCCCCGGTCTTCCCAGTTACCTGGCTGCTGCTCCGTCCCCGCGATCACTCCTCCTCCTTCTGGAAAGCTAATGGCACATGTGCAGACAGCGGCTGTCAGCTGGATCCTTGCAAGCAGGGACGCTGACCTCGCTGCTGCACATGCTGCTGTACTATGGACCGGGGGAGAGTGAGTGCAGTAATCTGCAGCCACACTCCTCACATGGAGATGCTGCTGTTCTAGAAAATGGGGTGTACGTTCTGTGAGCGTGCCCCTCATATTCTGGAATGAGGTTACTGCAGGTAACTCTGCCCTAGGTTGGACCGGGGCAGTGTGAGTGCAGTATTCTCAGATTATTGCACCCACACTGCTCATGGAGAGCTTGCTCTTCCAGAAAATGGGGGATACGTTCCCTGAACGTGCCCCCCATATTCTAGAAGGTCCAGAGTTGTCGTGGGACCTCCAAAATGGATTACAGCGACCGAAATTTGTTTATTTTCAATAAATTGGTGAAAGAGGGAATTTTTCGGGGAGTGTTTTTTCAAATAAATTTTTTTTTGGTGTGTATTTTTTTCTATTACTGACTGGGTAAGTGATGTCGGGTATCTGTTTAGATGCCGTGACATCACTAACCCCAGGGCTTGATGCCAGGTGACATTACAGCTGGTATCAACCCCGTATATTACCCCGTTTGCCACTGCACCAGGGCACGGAATGAGCTGGGGCGAAGCGCCAGGATTGGCGCATCTAATGGATGCACCACTTCTGGGGCGGCTGCGGCCTGCTATTTTTAGGCTGGGAAGAGTCCAATAACCATGGTTCTTCCCACCCTGAGAATACCAGACCCCAGCTGTCCGCTTCACCTTGGCTGGTGATCTAATTTGGGGGGGACCCCACGTTTGTTTGTTTTTGTTTTAAAAAAACGCCTGGGGAGCCCTCCAAATTGATCACCAGCCAAGGTGAAGCTGTCAGCTGTGGTTTGCAGGCTACAGCTGTCTGCTTTACCCTAGCTGGCTATCAAAAATAGGGGGGACCCCACGTCGTTTATTTTAATTATTAATTTTTTGGGGGGCCAAATACAAGGCTAGGCACCCTTTAGTGCCACATGAAAGGCACTAAAGGGCGCCAGCTTAGAATATGCAGGGGGTGGGACGTTATATTTGTTTGACATCTATCCATTCATCCATTGTAGCATTTTAGGCTGTGTGCCCACGATCAGGGTTTGCAGCGTTTTGGGCGCAGAGTGTTTTCCCTGCATCCATAGCGCTGCATTGTGCAGTAGAAGCACAGTGGAAGGATTTTTAGAAATCCCGTGTCCACTGTGCTTCTCTTCTCCGCAGCATAAACTGACCTGTGGTGCAGCTTCCCGAGCCTCAGTATGTCAATTTATGCTGCGGAGACAAGAGTGTTCTCTGCAGGTAGCATAGAGCTAAAGTCCACAGCAGCCTGAACCCAAATCGTGGCCATGGGCAGCTGCGTTCTCCCGTGGACAATACTCACATCTCTGCAGGAAGGCTGGCACTGTGTACTAGACGCTGTGTCGCTGGATCATGGCCACATAGCCTAAAAGTGAGAAATTTGTTGCTACAGCAACATTTTTGTGAAGTACCTGTGGATTCAAAATGCTTACTATACTCCTGAATAAAATCCTTGAGGGGTTCAGTTTCCAAAATGGGGTCACTTGTGGGGGGTTTCTGATGTATAGGTACCCAAGGGGCCCTGCAAATGTGACATGGTGCCCGCAATTTATTTAAACTTTTCCAGAATTCAAATGGTGCTCCTTCCATTCCAAGCCCTCCCATTTATCCAAACAGAGGTTTTTGGCCACATGTGGGGTATCCCTGTGCTCATAAGACATTGGATAACAACCTGTTTGGTCCACGGTTTGTTGTTGCCTCTTGAAAAAGTAAGAAATTTGATGCTAAAGCAACATTTTTATGAAAAAAATGAAAATTTTCAATATGGCAACCTAAGCTTATCAAATTCTGTGAAGTACTCTTGGATTCAAACTGCTCACTATACACCTAGATACAAGCCTTGAGGTGTCTTGTTTCCAGAATGGGGTCACTTGTGGGGGACCGCCACTGTTTAGGCACCTTAGGGACTTTCCAAATGCAACATAGCGTCCGCTAATAATTCCAGCCAATTGTGCAGTCAAATGGCGCTCCTTCCCTTCCGAGCCCTGCTGTGCACCCAAACAGTTGATTTTCATCACACATAAAGGTATCAGCATACTCAGGAGAAATTGCACAATAAATCCTATGCTGAATTGTTTTACACTTGTAAAAAAAAAAGCTACCTGGTTGAAGTAACAATTTTGTGGTAAAAATGTATTATTTTTTTTTCACAGCTCAACATTATAAACTTCTGTAAAGCACCTGAGGGTTCAGGGTACTCACCAAACATCTAGATAAATTCCTTCAGGGGTCTATTTTCGAAAATGGGGTCACTTGTGGGGGACCTCCACTGTTTAGGCACCTCAGGGGCTCTCCTAATGTAACACTGTGTCCGCTATTGATTCCAGCCAATTTTGCAGTCAAATGGCACTCCTTCCCTTCCGGCCTTGTCATGCACCCAAACAGTTGATTTCCACCACATATAAGGTATCGCCAAACTCAGGAGAAATTGCACAATAAATTTTATGCTGAATTTTTTCCTTTTACACTTGTAAAAAAAAAAAAAAAAAGCTACCTGGTTGAAGTAACAATTTTGTGGTAAAAAAAGAGAATTTTGTTTACTTACCGTAAATTCTTTTTCTTGTAGTTCCGACATGGGAGACCCAGACCATGGGTGTATAGCTAGCGCCTCCGGAGGGGGGTGTATAGGCAGAAGGGGAGGGGCTTAACACTTTTAAGTGTAGTACTTTGTGCGGCCTCCGGAGGCATAGCCTATACAACCCAATGGTCTGGGTCTCCCAATAGAGCGACAAAGAAAAAGAGGTTTGAGTAGAAACCGCTGAACCGTTCCCGGGTGGGAACCGGAACAATTACCCCGTTGGCCTGCAGGGAAGCCACGGCCTGAGAGAAGGCGGCGGCCTTGGAGCAAGGGGGTGTGGACAGACAAAATCTGTTTGGCGGGCTGGAAGAAAATTCTATCCTGTAGCTGTGGGAGATGATATCCCGCACCCACTGATCGGCGACGTGTTGGAACCACACGTCTCCAAAGTGGGAGAGCCTGCCACCGACCAAGGACGTTGCTGGCGCAGCCAGATAGTCAAGAGGAGGCTGCCTTAGTGGCAGCGGCTCCTCCGGTCTTTTGAGGACGCGGCTTTGCGCGCCAGTTCGATTTACGATCCTTGGCTGCGGTAGTGGACGCGGTCGAGGGCTTCGAGGATGACCAGTTAGAGGAACGAAAGGAACGAAACCTCGATTGGATCCTGCCCTGGACAGGTTTCCTGGCCTTAGTTTGAGGCAAGGAAGTACTCTTCCCGCCAGTAGCCTCCTTGATTATGTCATCCAGCTGTTCCCCAAACAGCCGGGACCCAGCAAAAGGGAGACTCGCAAGGTACTTTTTTGAGGAAGCGTCTGCTTTCCACTCTCGAAGCCACAAGATCCTGCGGATCGCGAGGGAGTTAGCGGAGGCCACCGCCGTGCGGTGAGAAGCCTCCAGGATGGCAGACATGGCGTAGGATGCAAAAGCCGAAGCTTGAGAAGTTAAGGCCTCCAGCTCAGGCATAGAGTCCCTGGTGAGGGAATGCATCTCCTCCAGAGAGGCAGAGACTGCCTTGAGAGCCCACACTGCCGCAAAAGACTGGGAGAACGAGGCTCCAGCCGCCTCATATACAGACTTGGCCAAAAGGTCAACCTGGCGGTCAGTGGGATCCTTAAGAGAAGTGCCATCAGCCACAGCCACGACTGTGCGGGCTGAGATTCTGGACACCGGAGGGTCTACCTTTGGGGACTGAGCCCATTCCTTAACCACCCCTGGTGGAAAAGGAAAACGGTCATCTGAACTACGCTTCGGAAAACGTTTGTCAGGACAGGCCCTGGGTTACGTAACAGTGGCCTGAAAGCTGGAGTGGTTAAAAAACATACTTTTAGCTTTCTTAGGTGAGGTAAACTGGTGTATCTCTACCAGAGAGGCTTGATACTCAGACTCTGGTGGGTTGAGGTTCAGTACGGAGTTAATGGACGCAATCAAGTCACTAACATCCGCATCACCATCAGACAAGTCAATGGGGTACATAGAGGTAGCGTCTGAGCCCACAGTAAACGAGTCCTCCTCGCCCTGCACCGCGGCACGTGAATCAGAGCCGTGGGAAGAGGAAGGAGAAGGGTCCCTGCGTCTCCGTTTAGGGGGACGGGGTCCTGGGACATGCTCTGGGAGCTCTGCAGAGCTAGGAGCAGCCGAAGCACCCTGAGAAGGGGGCTGATGCATGGACAGCAGTGTCCGGGACAGCTGCCCCATGGAGTCGGCAAAAGACTTGGAAATAGCTTGTGAAAAGGATGCTACCCAAGCCGGGGGTTCAGCCACCGGGGCCAAAGCAGCCGGAGGGACCCCTGCGGAGGCTCCAGGCTGAGATACAACCATGTTAGCACAGGCATCACAATGTGGGTATGTGCTTGGCTCTGGCAGAATAAGCTTACAAGCAGTGCATATAGTGTACATGTTTGCAGCCTTGCTCCTGGTGACAGACATGCTGCTGAGGTGGAAGCTCTGCAGCCAGAATACACTCCTGTAGAATGCCTGAGAGTGTAATAAAAGTCCACAACCAGAGGTTGTGGCTTACCAGCCCGTGCTCTCTGTGTGCCCTCCGGATTCCACCGCTCCCCTGTAAAGCGTTAGCCTTCCTGATAGTATGCAGCTGCAGCATCCAGCGCCCTCCAGTGTAAGAACGCTGAGAAAATGGCGCTGGGAGAAGGAGGGGGGCGTGTATAAGCCCAAGAGCGGGAAAAACGGAGGGCAGAGAGATACAGGAAGATATACAGGGGAGGGAACATCTCCCCAGAGAGGAGTGCCCTCCCCTCTGCTGGTCGGGCGGTGGGCGGCGCTGTATGCAAAACATGCAGAGAAGCCAAAACCGAAACTAGGCCCAAACAGAAGCCGGGGCCTAGATTTAACAATGCGGCCGACGAGCAGGCACCTTCGGCGCGGTTCTCAGGGGAAATCCCCAGAATCGGCCGGAATTAACAGTAACGTTAAAACACATACTGTCCCCCTAATAAAAGTACCCGGGACCCCTGAAAAACGTCTCTATACTTAGCTTTGAGACGCAGGGCCATGTCCCTGGAGAGGGGGGTAACTGCTCCTTCCAGCAGGGACCAGACAGGGCTGCGGATGGAGACCGGTCTTCTGCAAGCAGAGAGGACCGTGGAGGCTCCCACTTCAACCCAGAGCCTCTTAGAGGATGTGAAGGAGCGCGGCATGTGAAGGCTCCAGCCTTATAAAGTCAACCTTAACAGCACCGCCGACAAAGTGGGGTGTGAAGGGACATGCCGGGAGTCCAGACTGGACCCGCTTTTCTTCCAAATCTTTAAAATAAAATAAAAATGAGAAAAAAATATCAGAGAATGCAAGTGTGTGTATCCTCCTGAAACACAAAGCATTGAACTGGGTAGATTGTCATCCAGGGAGTGTATATAGCCTGGAGGGAGGAGCTACACGTTTGAGTGTAGTACTTTGTGTGTCCTCCGGAGGCGCTAGCTATACACCCATGGTCTGGGTCTCCCATGGAAGGAACGATAAAGAAATGTATTTTTTTTTTTTCACAGCTCAACATTATAAACTTCAGTGAAGCACCTGGGGGTTCAGGGTACTCCACTAACATCTAGATAAATTCCTTGTGGGGTCTATTTTCCAAAATGTGGCCACATGTTGAGGAGCTTCACTGTTTAGGCACCTCAGGGGCTCTCCTAATGCAACATGGCGTCCGCTATTGATTCCAGACAATTTTGCAGTCAAATGGCACTCCTTCCCTTCAGAGCCCCGCCGTGTGCCCAAACAATTGATTTCCACCACATATAAGGTATCGCCAAACTTAGGAGAAATTGCACAATAAATTTCATGGTGATTTTTTTCCTGTTACCCTTGTGAAAAAAAGCTACCTGGTTGAAATAACAATTTTGTGGTAAAATTTTATTTTTTTATTTTCATGGCTCAACGTTATAAAATTCTGTGAAGCACCTGGGGGTTCAGGGTACTCACCAACATCTAGATAAATTCCTTGAGGGGCCTAGTTTCCAAAATGGGGTCACTTGTGCGGGGTTTCTGCTGTTTAGGTACCTTAGGGGACCTCCAAATGCAACATGGTGCCCGCAATCTTTTTCAGCCAAATTTTCTTTCCAAAATTCAAATATTGTTCCTTCCGTTCCAAGCCCTCCCATTTGTCCAAACAAAGGTTTCAGACCACATGTGAGGTATCACCGCACTCACAAAAAAGTGGGTAACAAACCTTGAGGTCAAATTTTTGGAATTACCTCTTGAAAAAGTGAGAAAATTGATGCTAAAGCAACATTTTTGATAAAATTATTAAAATTTTCAATATGACAACGCTACGTTAACAAAATCTGTGAAGTACCTTTGGATCCAAAATGCTCACTATACCCCTAGATAGAAGCCTTGAGGGGTCTAGTTTCCAAAATTGCGTCACTTGTGAGGGGTTTCTTCTGTTTAGGTACCTTAGCGGACCTGTAAATGCAACATGGTGCCCGCAATCTATTTCAGCCAAATTTGCTTTCCAAAATTCAAATATTGGTCCTTCTGTTCCGAGCCCTCCCATTTGTCCAAACAGAGGTTTCTGACCACATGTGGGATATCGGTGCGTTCATAAGAAAGTGGGGAACAAGTTTTGGGGTCCATTTTGTTGTGTTATTTCTTCTAAAAGTGAATAAATTTGGGTTAGAGCAACATTTTTAGGTAAAATTTAATTTTTGCTTTTTTTCATTCCACATTGCTTTTGTTCATGTGAAGCACCTGAAGGGTTAATAAACTTCTTGAATGTGGTTTTGAGTACTTTGAGGGGTGCAGCTTTTAGAATGGTGTCACTTTTGGGTATTTTCTGTCATCTAGGTCTCTCAAAGTCACTTTAAATATGATGTGGTCCCTAAAAAAATGGTTTTGTAAATTTTGATGTAAAAATGAGAAATCGCTGATAAACTTTGAACTCTTCTAACTTCCTAACAGAAAAAAATTTTGTTTCTAAAATTGTGCTTATGTAAAGTAGACATGTGGGAAATGTTATTTATTAACTATTTTGTGTCACAGAAATCTCTGGTTTAACGGTATAAAAATTCAAAAGTTGAAAATTCCTAAATTTTCAAAATTTTTGACAAAATTCATTTTTTTCATAAATAAAACGCAAAAATATTGTCCTAAATTTGGTACTAACATGAAGTCCAATATGTGACGAAAAAACAATCTCAGAATCACCGGGATCCGTTGAAGTGTTCCAGAGTTATAACCTCATGAAGTGACACTGGTCAGTATTGCAAAATTTGGTCTGGTCATTAAGGTGAAAATTAGCTCCGTCACTAAGGGGATATACTGTCAGGGGGAGGGCTTTCTGTTGCCTGGAGATTTATCAGGCTGCCAATAGCAACCAATCACAGCTTAGCTTCTATTTTGCTACAGTTAATTAATCTGAGCTCTAATTGGTTTATATAGGCAACAAAGGACATTCTCAGTATAACAAAGCTTGTGTGAGGTAATAGGATGTCAGTTAGGGTGTGTTGGTGGAAAGGCTGATGTCAGTCACATTACCTCTATGTGAGAGGATATAGAAACTGTCAGTTACAGACTATTTTTACCACAATAATGCCTCATAAGAAAAGGAATTCCTTGGCACGAATGTCAGCTGATCTGAAAAGAAAAGCTGCATTACGGGCCAATGAAAAATGTGAAGACCGAGAAACAAGGCTGACACACATGAGAATAGCAGCTGCTTCCTCAAGAGCCAATGAACTTTGAGGAGAGGGAAGTGAGGCTTGCAGACAAGAGAACAAGAACAGCTTCCTCAAAGGCCAATGAACTTTCAGAGGAGAGGGAATGGAGGCTTGCAGATATGAAAACAAGAACAGCTTCCTCAAGAGCCAATGAACTTTCTGAGGAGAGGGAATGGAGGCTTGCAGATAAGAGAAGAAGAGCTGTTTCATTATGGGCCAATGAGTCATCTCAGCATAGAGAAGGCCGACTTGCCACTAAGAGAATTGCTATTTCTTCCACCAGGGCACAGGAAATGGCTGGAGATTTGAAACATGCTGCCTTTTGTTACCAGTCAGACATAAACTATAAGGATCATCCTAAAGTTCAGATAGGAAAAATGGATGTGGTCTGCATGTACTGCAGTGCCCTGAAATGGAAAGATGAACCGCCAGGTTTATGCTGTGCAAATGGCAAGAATAATTTTTTGTTAATACATTCTATTTTATTAACAGCAGTTATTAACCCGGGCGAAGCCGGGTAGTACAGCTAGTTATCAATAAAAATCATTTTTGATGTACTTGATTTTCAATTGTCTAATTGGGCTATTTGATCACTTTTTCCTCCTCCCCCTTTTCTACACTGGCCCAGATGCAGAACCCCCTTAAAAGGGAACCAACCAGCAGGATTTTCACATATAAAGTACATGCAGTGCCATACTGGCACTAGTATGAGATTCAATGCTTGATTGCGGTAGAATCCTTTATTAAAGCTTCAGAAATGACGTCACTGGTGGAGTGGTTTAAGCAGCGGGGCAGGGCTTTGTTGGTCAGGTCCTCAGGAATGCTTCCTCCTCTTTGCTCGCTGATTTTCTATATTTAAATTTCACACCGCCACTGCCATTCTTGGCGGTGCATATGCATTGCTAGTGTGACGTTTTCTTTAATAAAATGGAGCCAGGATCAGTGAATGTGCGTACAGTGATCTCCGGCGCCATTTTTTTTTAAGGACACATGCAATGATGAAAAAAAAAAAAAAATAAATAAATAAAAAAAAAAATAAAATGGAGCTACGGGGGCGTGGCCTGGACCTCATGTAGAGAGGAAGCAGCGTGGGTGAGCTCCTGCCTGGATCCTGAATTATCCTGCACACCGGCCTTGCTGACAGGCACTACCGACCCTGGAGGGCTGCAACACAACTTATAACACCCAGGGAAGCGAGAACAGCCAGGATATGCCGACCCGCAGCAGCAATAAAAGGGACAGAGACGCGCAGGAGCGTGCCTCTGAAGAATCCAATATGGCGCCGCCGGCATCCACACCATCCCGAGCTGGAGCAGTGGGAGTAGCAAGCAGGTTGGAGCGGTTTGCCAGAGTGGCCCCTGGCACAGAGCCTACCTGCAACGAGGCACCCGATGGCAGCGCTGAACGGGCCCTGGAGCAGGGAGAAAACATACCCGACAGTGAGACTGTGAGTACCCTGGGCCTTGCATGTTCAGCAGCACAAGGTATGTAGACACACAGGCCTGTGCTGGCAGAGGGAGGAGGGGGAGATGTGGAGCAAACAACACCTGTTTTCACTGAGGCCATACTGAGAGACATTCTGGCAGCAATTAACTCTTGCAATACCACATTGGCCACTCTAAGCAGCCAGATGGGAACTGTCACCTCAGATATGGCCTGTATTAAACGTGAGCTGCAAGGGGTGACTGTCAGAATGGGGGAGTTGGAGGAAAGAGTGAGTACAACAGAGGATAAATTACCACCAATGTCACGAGAGCTGGGAAAGGCCACGCAAAATATCTCCACATTGCTAAACAAGGTGGATGATTTGGAAAATCGCTCCCGCAGAAATAATTTGCGACTGGTGGGGGTCCCAGAGAGGATGGAGGGCAATGACCTACTGAACTGAATTTCTTTGAAAAATGGCTTAAAGACACCATGGGAAAAGACATACTATCCTCTTTCTTCACCATTGAAAGGGCGCACAGGGTCCCTGCGCGTGCCCCACAGCCGGGAGCACCCCCACGTCCTATTCTGATTAAACTACTGCACTATAAAGATAGGGACACTATCCTGCGCAGAGCCAGAGATATCAAAGAACTTGCAATTGATGGGAGGAAGATATCAATATTTCCTGATTTCTCCATGGAAGTGCAACGTAAAAGAGCGCAATTTATTGAGATCAAAAAACGACTGCGCAACCTGCAAGTGCCATACTCCATGATGTACCCTGCTAAGCTGCGGATTGCTGCGAACGGAGAGACTCATTTTTTTGATACGGCTGGGGCGGCGCTGTCTTGGCTGGATATCAATGAGAGATCCCTGAGGAGGAAGAATACCTGAGATTTCCCTTTCTGCCGCCAGGCGTTGTTTTTGTTTGGGACGCTATGCTGGTGAGCTCATTACAGTTAAATTCATCTAGGATCCAGGTTGGGAGACGGCCGGTTCATTGTGGACACCCGCTGCACTAGCGAGTTGTGGACCCCCTCCCTGCATGGACTTGGGGCGTGTTTTTAGCCCTGATTCTCTCTATTTGGGAGAAATGTGTAAGATACACTTGATTTTGAGGGCAGGGGCACTGCGCACTGGTGTGCGGAGCCCTATCTCTCTCCTTGTTTTTCTTGTTTATTGTTGTATGATGCAATCTGTTTGGGAAGTGTGGTGTGCCTCAGTCGTGTCGCTCAACCTAATGTTTTTGAGAATCGGTGGAGAACGCCTCTCTCCTCCAGGTATGAAGTATCCGTCCGGATCATATCTTAGTCTACGCTTATGGCGACATCTTTAAATATTGTAGCGTGGAATGTTAGAGGGCTCGGAGATGCGAACAAAAGATGTGCTATATTTACTCACCTACAGAAACTTTTACCGGCTATTTTATGTCTCTCCGAGACCCACATGGTCAGGGATAATGTTCATTGGCTGAGGAAGGGATGGATCGCGCATGAATATCATTCCACATACTCGACCCATGCACGGGGTGTGAGTGTGTTGGTGCACAAATCCATCCCGTTCTCATGTACCAAATCAGTGATTGACCCGGGGGGCAGATTTGTATGTTTGCTTTGCACGCTGTATGGTATACAATTTATTCTGGTTGCGATATATATCCCTCCACCATATTCAGTCGAACCGGTAAAGAAGGGAATTTTGTTTACTTACCGTAAATTCCTTTTCTTCTAGCTCCAATTGGGAGACCCAGACAATTGGGTGTATAGCTTATGCCTCCGGAGGCCACACAAAGTATTACACTTAAAAGTGTAAAGCCCCTCCCCTTCTGCCTATACACCCCCCGTGCATCACGGGTTCCTCAGTTTTAGTGCAAAAGCAAGAAGGAGGAAAGCTAATAAATTGGTTTAAAGTAACTTCAATCCGAAGAAATTTCGGAGAACTGAAACCATTCTACATGAACAACATGTGTACACGAAAAAACAACAGCCCGAAGGGAACAGGGCGGGTGCTGGGTCTCCCAATTGGAGCTAGAAGAAAAGGAATTTACGGTAAGTAAACAAAATTCCCTTCTTCTTTGTCGCTCCATTGGGAGACCCAGACAATTGGGACGTCCAAAAGCTGTCCCTGGGTGGGTAAAATAATACCTCGTAATAGAGCCGTAAAAACGGCCCGTTCCTACAGGTGGACAACCGCCGCCTGAAGGACTCGTCTACCTAGGCTGGCATCCGCCGAAGCATAGGTATGCACCCGATAGTGTTTGGTGAAAGTGTGCGGGCTCGACCAGGTAGCCGCCTGGCACACCTGCCTGATTGAGATGAAAGGTGGATACCACCTTAGGAAGAAATTCCGGAACCGGGCGCAGCACCACCTTGTCCTGGTGAAACACCAGGAAAGGAGCCTTGCATGACAACGCTGCCAGCTCAGACACTCTCCAAAGTGATGTGACTGCTACTAGGAAGACCACCGTCTGCGAAAGGCGAGAAAGAGAAATATCCTTCAAAGGCTCGAAAGGTGGCTTCTGAAGGGCCCTCAGAACCCTGTTCAGATCTCAGGGTTCTAACGGCCGCCTGTAAGGAGGGACAATGTGACAAACCCCCTGCAGGAACGTGCGTACCTGAGAAAGCCTGGCAAGACGCTTCTGAAAGAACACAGAAAGCGCTGAGACTTGTCCCTTAAGGGAGCCGAGCGACAAACCTTTTTCCAATCCTGATTGAAGAAAGGAAAGAAAAGTGGGCAAGGCAAATGGCCAGGGAGAAAACCCCTGATCAGAGTACCAAGATAAGAATATCTTCCACGTCCTGTGGTAGATCTTGGCAGACATTGGTTTCCTGGCCTGTCTCATAGTGGCAATGACCTCTTGAGAAAACCCTGAAGACGCTAGGATCCAGGACTCAATGGCCACACAGTCAGGTTGAGGGCCGCAGAATTCAGATGGAAAAATGGCCCTTGAGACAGCAAGTCTGGTCGGTCTGGTAGTGCCCACGGTTGGCCCACCGTGAGATGCCACAGATCCGGGTACCACGACCTCCTCGGCCAGTCTGGAGCGACGAGAATGGCGCGGCGGCAGTCTGACCTGATCTTGCGTAACACTCTGGACAACAGTGCCAGAGGTGGAAACACATAAGGGAGTTGAAACTGCGACCAATCCTGAACTAAGGCGTCTGCCGCCAGAGCTCTGTAATCGTGAGATCGTGCCATGAATGCCGTGACCTTGTTGTTGTGCCGGGACGCCATTAGGTCGACGTCCGGCATCCCCCAGCGGCAACAGATCTCCTGAAACACGTCCGGATGGAGGGACCATTCCCCTGCGTCCATGTCCTGGCGACTGAGAAAATCTGCTTCCCAGTTTTCTACGCCCGGGATGTGAACTGCGGATATAGTGGAGGCCGTGGCTTCCACCCACATCAAAAACCGCCGGACTTCCTGGAAGGCTTGCCGACTGCGTGTTCCGCCTTGGTGGTTGATGTGAGCCACCGCTGTGGAGTTGTCCGACTGAATTCGGATCTGCTTGCCTTCCAGCCACTGCTGGAACGCTTTTAGGGCAAGATACACTGCCCTGATCTCCAGAACATTGATCTGAAGGGAGGACTCTTGCTGAGTCCACGTACCCTGAGCCCTGTGGTGGAGAAAGACTGCTCCCCACCCTGACAGACTCGCGTCCGTCGTGACCACCTCCCAGGATGGGAGTAGGAAGGATTTCCCCTTTGACAATGAAGTGGGAAGAAGCCACCACCGAAGGGAAGATTTGGCTGCCTGAGAGAGGGAGACGTTCCTGTCGAGGGACGTCGACTTCCTGTCCCATTTGCGTAGGATGTCCCATTGAAGAGGACGCAGGTGAAACTGCGCGAAAGGGACTGCCTCCATTGCTGCCCCCATTTTCCCTAGGAAGTGCATGAGGCGCCTCAAGTGGAGTGACTGACCTTGAAGGAGAGATTACAACCCTGTCTGCAGTGACCGCTGTTTGTTCAGCGGAAGCATCACCATCGCTGATAGGGTATGAAACTCCATGCCAAGATATGTCAGCGATTGGGCCGGTGTCAGATTTGACTTTGGAAAATTGATGATCCACCCGAAACTCTGGAGAGTCTCCAGAGTAGCGGTGAGGCTGTGTTGGCATGCCTCTTGAGAGGGTGCCTTGACCAGCAGATCGTCTAAGTAAGGGATCACCGAGAGACCCTGAGAGTGGAGGACCGCTACTACTGTAGCCATGACCTTGGTGAAGACCCGTGGGGCTGTCGCCAGGCCGAACGGCAGTGCCACGAACTGAAGGTGTTCGTCTCCTATGGCGAAGCGCAGGAAGCGCTGATGCTCTGGAGCAATCGGTACGTGGAGATAAGCATCTTTGATATCGATCGATGCAGGGAAATCTCCTTGGGACATTGAGGCGATGACGGAGCGGAGGGATTCCATCCGGAACCGCCTGGTCTTTACGTGTTTGTTGAGCAGTTTTAGGTCCAGGACAGGACGGAAAGACCCGTCCTTCTTTGGAACCACAAACAGGTTGGCGTAAAAACCGTGACCCTGTTGCTGAAGAGGAACCTGGACCACCACTCCTTCTGCCTTCAGAGTGCCCACCGCCTGCATAAGAGCATCGGCTCGCTCGGGAGGCGGAGATGTTCTGAAGAATCGAGTCGGAGGACGAGAGCTGAACTCTATCTTGTAACCGTGAGACAGAATATCTCTCACCCATCGGTCTTGGACATGTGGCAACCAGGCGTCGCAAAAGCGGGAGAGCCTGCCACCGACTGAGGATGCGGGTTGGGGAGGTCGAAAGTCATGAGGAGGCCGCTTTGGGAGCGGTTCCTCCGGCGGTCTTTTTAGGACGTGACTTAGACCGTCATGAATCAGAGTTCCTCTGATCCTTCTGAGGCCTTTTGGACGAGGAGAATCGGGACCTGCCCGCGCCCCGAAAGGACCGAAACCTCGACTGTCCCCTCCTCTGTTGGGGTATGTTTGGTTTGTCCTGGGGTAAGGATGTATCCCTTCCCTTGGATTGTTTGATGATTTCATCCAATCGCTCACCAAACAAGTTGTCGCCAGAAAATGGCAAACTGGTTAAGCACTTTTTTGGAAGCAGAATCTGCCTTCCATTCCCGTAGCCACAAGGCCCTGCGTATTGCCACCGAATTGGCGGATGCAACCGCCGTACGGCTCGCAGAGTCCAGGATAGCATTAATGGCGTAGGACGCAAATGCCGACGTCTGAGAGGTTAGGAACGCCACTTGTGGCGCAGACGTACGTGTGACTGCGTCAATTTGCGCTTGACCCGCTGAGATAGCTTGGAGTGCCCATACGGCTGCGACTGCTGGAGCAAAAGACGCGCCGATAGCTTCATAGATGGATTTCAACCAGAGCTCCATCTGTCTGTCAGTGGCATCGTTGAGTGAAGCCCCATCTTCCACTGCAACTATGGATCTAGCCGCCAGTCTGGAGATTGGAGGATCCACCTTGGGACACTGAGTCCAGCCCTTGACCACGTCAGGGGGGAAGGGATAACGTGTATCCTTAAGGCGCTTAGAAAACGCTTATCTGGACAAGCTCGGTGTTCCTGGACTGCCTCTCTGAAGGCAGAGTGGTCCAGAAACATACTCGTTGTACGCTTGGGAAACCTGAAGCGGAATTTCTCCTGCTGAGAAGCTGACTCCTCCACTGGAGGAGCTGAGGGAGAAATATCCACCATTTGAATGATGGACGCGATAAGATCATACACTATGGCGTCCCCATCAGGAGTCTCACGGTTGAGAGCGGCCTCAGGATCAGAATCCTGATCAGCTACCTCCGCTTCATCATACAGAGAGTCCTCCCGCTGAGACCCTGAACAATGTGATGATGTCGAGGGAATTTCCCAGCGAGCTCGCTTAGGCGGTCTGGGGCTGCGGTCTGTGTCAGAGACCTCACCCTGGGATCTATGAGACACCCCGGGAGCACATTGTTGTTCCAATTGAGGGGGACCAGAGTGCAATGATTCAACAGTGCCCATGGTCTGAGATACCGGTCTGGACTGCAAGGCTTCTAGTATCTTAGCCATAGTCTCAGAAAGTCTATCAGTAAAAACTGCAAACTCCGTCCCCGTCACCTGGACAGTGTTAGCAGGTGGTTCCCCCTGGGCCACCCTTAGCAGAGGCTCCGGCTGAGTAAGTGCCACAGGGGCCGAGCATTGCACACAATGAGGGTCAGTGGAACCTGCCGGTAGTATAGCCGTACATGCGGCGCAGGCAGCATAGTAAGCCTGTGCTTTGGCACCCTTGCTTTATGTGGACGACATGCTGTTGTCTCCTCTGAGCAATCCAGGAGGGTATATAGCCAAAAATCAACCGTGCACCATACAGTGTAAAGTATAGCCTATAAGCATATAATCTATATGTACACTTCTGCACTAGTGGGGCCAGCACCTCAGGTGCTGCTTACCGCCCGCTCAAAGCGGTTGTGTTGATCACCAGAATCACTGCCTGGGTCTCCCAGCGCTTGTCTCCCCTCTCCAGCGTCAGACGAGCTGACAGGAATGGCTGCCGGCGTCCTGAGGAGAGGAGGGGGCCGTGGGCGTGCCCTAGAAAGTGCGGGAATCCGGTGCCCCACTGTGCACAGTGAGGGGGGTGGAGTATGCAAAGCACGTTCCAGCCCTCAGCGCTGACGTCCTGTACAGAGTCTCGCCCTTCCCCTGACTGACAGGCCTGGGGGCGGGAAAAGAGTGAGACTAGGCCGCAAAAGCCGGGGACTAAAGTTATAAGCGCGGCCGGCGTATAAGCGCGGTCGGCGCGGTAGTCCCCGGCGTACTAACACTCCCAGGCGCGCTGCAGTGTGAAATGGCAGCGCGCGGTCAGCGCGGTAGTCCCCAGTAAACTAACACACCCAGCCACGCTGCAGTGTGTGATGGCACAAGCGCGGTCAGCGCTGCGGTCCCCGGCGCACTAACACACCCAGCAATGCTGGAGTGTTTCTGTGCGCGGTCCCCACGGGGACACAGAGTACCTCAAAGTAGCAGGGCCTTGTCCCTGACGATACTCGGCTCCTTGTCCAGCATAGTCCCCAGGGGCTGTGGATGGAGCACGGTCTCAGTGCCTGGAGACCGATTAGGATCCCACTTCACCCAGAGCCCATCAAGGGATGGGGAAGGAAAACAGCATGTGGGCTCCAGCCTCCGTACCCGCAATGGATACCTCAACCTTAACAACACCGCCGACAAGAGTGGGGTGAGAAGGGAGCATGCTGGGGGCCCTGTTATGGGCCCTCTTTTCTTCCATCCGACATAGTCAGCAGCTGCTGCTGACTAAGCTGTGGAGCTATGCGTGGATGTCTGCCTCCTTCGCACAAAGCATGAAAACTGAGGAACCCGTGATGCACGGGGGGTGTATAGGCAGAAGGGGAGGGGCTTTACACTTTTAAGTGTAATACTTTGTGTGGCCTCCGGAGGCATAAGCTATACACCCAATTGTCTGGGTCTCCCAATGGAGCGACAAAGAAAAGGATATTGTCTATTTTAGATTCCCTTCCATCTGTGCAGACGCTTTTGATAGGGGATTTTAATAATTACTTACATCCCTATCTAGATAAGTTACACTCGGGAAACATATCGGAGAACGCCGCCCCGACTTCATTTGCTAGAATGCTAACGGAGCTGGGTTTTGTAGATCTTTGGCGTGCCCAACACCCCACAACCAAACAATTCTCCTGTTACTCTAGCTCCCACCACACCATGTCACGGATAGACCTGGCTATTGGAAACGCACTTATGGCCTCATATACACAAAAGGTGGCCTACCTACCTAGAAGCGTATCTGATCACTCACCATTACATGTTACGCTTGCATGGGGAAACCCCGTCACTCTGCCCAGGCCTATCTGGAAACTTAATCCCTTCTGGATCCAGCTTATTGGGGGATCTTTATATGATAACATTCTAGAATACTTCCATATTAATGAGTGCTCTGCACCGCGACACATAGTTTGGGACTCTATGAAAGCTGTGGTAAGGGGCATATATATTAGAGAAATATGCATACGCAAAAATCAAACCAAATGTTACACCCAGAGTCTGATTCAGGAGGTATCTGATGCGGAGGCTGCGGTGGTGCTCAACCCAACAGTAGAAACTAAAAACACTCTAGAGAAGGCACAGATGTCACTCAAAGAAAATCTCATGTCGGTGGCAGAAAATAAACGCTATTTCCTTAAACAAAATTATTTTATGGCGGGGGAGGGCGTGGGGCACCTACTGGCCACAGTCATTAGAGCACAGGAAGGATCTTCTTATATAAATAGGTTAAAGACGGAATCAGGTGACTTTGTAACAGAAAGCGAGGATATAATAAGAGAAATAAAGAGGTATTATATGCGGCTATACACATCAGACTGTGACCTCACGGAGACTGAGATTGAGCAGTATTTGGATGCTCTCTCTCTTCCTTCACTGAGTGATGTAAACAGGGAATTGCTGGACTGGGACATCTCATTGGAAGAACTGGAGGAAGCGCTTGGCCAGACACAAAATGAAAAAGCTCCGGGAACGGATGGCCTGCCTGGAGAGTTTTATAAAACGTATGCACCCTTACTGCTACCCAAACTACTTAAGGTATTTGAAGAGGCTGAAAGGCAGAGGGTCCTCCCGCCCTCTATGAGGGAAGCCTTAATAGTCTTAATATTAAAACCTGGAAAAGATCCAGAGATCCCGGATTCGTATCGCCCAATCTCTCTCCTACAAACAGACATTAAATTGCTGGCCAAGGTGCTCGCCAATGGGATGTCCCGAGTCATCTCATCTATAGTGCAGAGTGATCAGACAGGCTTCATTCCATGCAGAGCCACATCTATGAATCTCAGGAAATTATATTTGGGAATTCAACATAGTTCTGAGGTACCGGGGGAAAGGGCAATTTTGTCATTAGACGCCGCTAAGGCGTTCGATAGCCTTGAATGGGAATATATGTGGGCTGTACTTCGGAAAATGGGCTTTGGACATAGATTCATAAATTGGGTAAAACTGCTATATGACTCACCGGTGGCAAAGGTTAGGGTTAATGGCAGGGTCTCCGAGTCTTTTCCTCTTGGAAGAGGTACTAGACAAGGGTGCCCGCTTTCACCCTTGCTATTCGCGACTGCAGTGGAGCCGTTGGCAGTGGCAATACGGAAATCCAGGGAGGTAGAGGGATTTCGGTGTGGAGCCGTGGAACAAAAGATATCATTATACGCAGACGATCTACTCTTATATTTAGACAGGGTACGTTCCTCGATTTTGCCGGCAATGAATATCATTCGGGAATTTGGACAGAGGTCTGGTCTACTAATCAACTGGTCCAAGTCGGCTTTAATGCCGTTGGACCCCCTTCCGGGGGACTTTTCGGACTTACAGATTCCAGTTCCTGTGGTCCGGGAGTTTAAATATCTGGGAGTAATTGTCAGCCCAATCCCGAAGGATTTCCAGGCCCTAAATCTGGAACCCCTGTTACAGCGATTCAGAGCAAAAGTGCATACCTGGTGCCGTTTGCCGCTATCAAATGTCGGCAGATCCAATTTAATTAAAATGGTAATGATGCCACAATTACTGTACCTTATACATAATTCTCCAGTGTGGATATGTAGGGAATTTTTTGTAAAAATTAATACAATATTCCGGGAACTTATTTGGAAGAAAAAGCAAGCTAGGATTCGACTGGAAGTGCTACAGCGGGGAAAGGAGGAGGGAGGACTGGCGGTACCAAACCCATATATATACTATATAGCCTCCCAGATGCAACATCTGAGGGGTTGGGGCAAAGAAGGAGGGTATGATACCAGTGGTGATATAGTGAGAGAGGGATCAGTATGGAAGTACCCAGGTTGCCGGTTGGATGTGGGACAAAGACAGATAAATGGGGCACGATATCCCACACTGGCTATGATATTCCGGGTGTGGGACAGGGGTAAGTCTCTTTTGAGGATAAGCGGACCTACAGAGCTCTGGCCACTGTGGCAGAACCCCGACTTGCCAGAAATTAAAAAATTAGTAGGGTTCAGAGGATGGGAGGATAAAGGGATCCATTTAGTGTCACAAGTACTACAAAATAATACTCTTAAAAGCTTTGAACAACTGAGAACGGAGTTTCACCTTCCGCATGTCTTCTTTTATCAGTATTTGCAGCTGAGACACGCACTGGAAAGGCAGGGGAGGACAAACCCGGTCACAGTGACACATAATCAAACATTACATAGGCTGCTTACATCTGACTCCTCTGAGGGTATGTGCGCACGTTGCTTTTTACCTGCTTTTTACCTGCTTTTTTGCTGCTTTTTCTTCTGCGCTGTTTAATGCCAAAATGGATGTGTTCTTCTATTCAAGCAAAGTCTATGGGAATTTGGGTTTCTTGTTCACACTATGTTGTTCAAAATGCTGCCTTTTTGTGGCAGAACTTTGGTCAAAAACTCAGCTTTTCAAAGAAGCAACATGTCAATTGTTTTTGCCATTTGGGTTTTGCACTGCAAAGCTGAGTTTTTGACCAAAGTTCTGCCACAAAAAGGCAGCATTTTGAACAACATAGTGTGAACAAGAAACCCAAATTCCCATAGACTTTGCTTGAATAGAAGAACACATCCATTTTGGCATTAAACAGCGCAGAAGAAAAAGCAGCAAAAAAGCAGGTAAAAAGCAGGTAAAAAGCAACGTGCGCACATACCCTAAGGGTCTTATTTCGGAACTATATAAAAAATTACTACCTGCCCATCTGGAAACACATCCATTGCTTGTTAAAAGCAAATGGGAACGAGACGTCGGTCCCCTGACGGAAGGCCAGTGGTCTGATATATTGGAACAAGTTCCTAAACTGGTGGTATCGGAGTGCCAAAAGCTGTCTCAAATATATCTCATCCACAGGGTATATAAAACTCCCAGTCTACTATTTAAGATGGGACTCAGACCAAACACACAGTGTGTTAGGTGTGGACAGGATGATGCCCATTTGATGCATGTTATGTGGGAGTGTGGACACATTGGTGATTTCTGGAACCAAACCCTGGGACTTATAGGTCAAGTATATCATATCACAATACCACCGTCGCCCCGCCTGTGCCTGTTGAGTCTATGGGAAGGAGAAGTGGATCCGGATTCTCCAACAGCCCTGGGAATAGCACGTATCTTGTACCAAGCAAGAAAGCTACTTGCATATCACTGGTTAGACCCTCTACCACCAACATTACCAGAGCTCAAAAACAAATTAAATAACGTCATAAGATTGGAAAGGGGAGTTTATTTAAAAAGAAAAACATTGAAAAAGTTTTACAACATTTGGCGGCCATGGATGGAGTTGCCGGGCCTACCCTCTAGTGCACTGGTTCGGGATGCAATGCTGGACCGGTTACTGTTGTGCCTGCAGTGATGGCATGTGTGAGGAAGGGAATTAAAACTAGTTTTTTCTGTGGCGAAATGGACTTTGAATGAAGAGGTGAGAGAGGACTGGAATGGTTTCATGGATGACTGCACGGAGAGGGAGGAGCAGGAGAGTATAGCAATATGATGTGGAGCGACACGGCTGATGGAGGAGGTGTTCCTGTTAGTCTGAGGCATTATTGCATAATTTAAGTTTTGTTTATTTGTAGAGCCACGAGGTTTGTAGGCTCAAGTTATATAATATAATTATGATTTGAGAACTCTATTATTATATTTACATATATGCAGAGAAAGAACCTGATTTATAAATCATATGTGTTTATCTGTTTATTGTTATCAGTTATATGAAAAGTGAAATACTCTCTGTATTGATCCCTAATGATTTAATAAAAAAAGATCTGATTTAAAAAAAATAAAAAAATAAAGTCAATACGCGCATGTGCAACCGCCGCTCATATTAGTCTCGCTCCACAGTGTGGATTCATCCTTGATGGGCACTTATGCTACAACCAGCACCCCAGAGAGAAATGGAGAAACTGTGATTACCTTGGAAAATACAGCTGGAGGATTGTGGCTCATCTTCCAAGGCATTTATTTCGACTCTGGACTATATCTATAAAAACAATCACTGATCTCGAGGAGACCAGCCAGAGAAAACACTGCCGGCAGCCAGCAAAGGCGCTCAACACAGTGAAATCCTAGGTGCATTGCCCCCTGCGAAGTATGCAAATCAAAAAAGGTCCGTGGAGCCTCTGTTAGGAGTCTCGACAGACTCCTAACAGAGGCTCCACGGACCTTTTTTGATTTGGACTATATCTATGTTAGTGGATTGTTTTATTATCCTTTCGGTTGGCATGAAAGTTATGGTTCTTGAGATTGTTCACTTATCTCTCGCTCTGTTGATTGTGTGGTACCGGAGAAGGACCTGGTGACAACCGGAGATCACAGTACTCGCATGCGCAGATTCCGACGCCATTTTATCGAAGACACCGTCATATCAGCAATGTGCATGTGCCGGCAACAGTGGCAATGGCGGTGGTGGCGCAAAATTTCAGTAAGGAAGAAGAAGTGAGCCACGAGGAGGAAGCATCCTGAGGACCTGACCCACCCCGATGCTCAGGCCACTGCCCAACTATGTCATTTCTGAAGCTTTGATGAAGGATTTTTCTGAAATCAAGCATCAAACCTCTAAACTAAACTGACGGTATGATCTGAATCCGCATCCTAGCGCCACCATGGCACTGCCTGGACTTTATATGTTGGTTCCCTTGAATAGGAAGGATTAACAGCTGATTAACCTATAAATATGGAGAGACAAGGATGTGGCTCTTGGCCTTAGCCAAGCATTAAAATGAAATAGCGCTACCTACTAATCCTGCTGCCAGCTATATATGAAAAATATAAAGAAAAAACACAATGACAACTTAATCTCCACCAATATCACAAGTTAAATAAAGAGTAATGTTATAGATTTCAGTTTTGTGAAGCAGCAGAGTTCATTAGATCACATAAAAAAAAAAAAGTTTTCTAGACACTTACAGTTTTTCTTCGGATACATCTTCTGAAATGTTCTTGAGTTCTGTCGGGCCGTGAAGTCCTTCCTCCTTCAGTCTTTCTTTTCCAAATTCTGATGGGTAAATCTGCAAAACACATAGAAACTAAGGTGAGGGATGGAGCTGGTGGCATTTATACAGACTGCAGTGTATGTACAGTACTGTGCAAAAGTTTCAGGCATGTATGGAAAAAAGGCAAAAAATTACGGCTATGTGCCCACGGGACTCTGTAAAACCTGCGGATTTATCTGGATTTTCTAGATAAATATGCAGGTTTTAGCAAGTACAGACACTCCCCATGTTATCCTATGTGACATGGAGAGTGCTGTGTCCATGCTGCGGAATGTGTGGCAGCGGAATATGGTGTGGATGTCCCGCAGCTGCACGCAACTGCATGTCAATTGTTCCTGCGGAAATATCTGCGGAAATCCCAGCCCTCCGCTATGGAGATACAGGCCGGGACTTCCGAAGGTAAGTCGCACGAATGTCCGCAGGTTTACCGCAGATATTTTGCTGGAATCCCGCAGCTATGTATAGCTGCGGATTCCGGGGAGCTGCTGCAGGAAACCTGCGGATATATCTGCGGGTACAGAGTCCCGTGAGCACATAGCCTAAAACCGCTTAAAAAATAAATAAATAAATAAAAAGGAGTGAAAATATTTTTTATCAAGTAACAAAAGGCAAAAAGAATGAGCAAAAGAGAAGGCTCCTTGCCTTCAATACAGCATCAGTTCTTTCATCCAAAAATTGATTTCTGCAGAATCTGTTTGATAATGGATCCATTAACGGATGGTTATTTATCTACCATTTGAAACGGATCCAGTAAGCAAAAAAAAAAGGATCATTTACAAATGGAAGAAAAACAGATGGATAATATAATTAACAGATCTGTTTTCCATAGACTTCAATGTTAAAAAAACGGATCCTGCAAAAATCAATGTTTTAAAAACGGACAAGAAAGTTTTGTCTGCGCAACTTATTTGCCAACGGATGGCTGCTGGATCTGACGGAGGATTACCGGACATGTGAGATCAGCCGTATACACGCAGAGATTTTGTAGGATTATATAGTGCTGGAGTGACCAATTCTACCAAACAGGTGAGGATCATCATTTTCATACGTTTCAAGAGGATCAGCAGTGCCCGGTGAATCTGACTGTTTTCATTTTCATACGTAGGGTGAGACACAGGGATTGGACGCCTCGTTGAGCTCCTTCAAAGCCAATTAGAAGAAATGATGCTGTCTTAAAGGGAACCAATCACCAGGATTTTCCTATATACCCTAACCCGTGATCGCATTACAGGGACCCGATTGCCAGGAAGAAGTAAACGATTCCTCTGCCGGCTGGCTGAATGCTGTGATCACAATTAGTCGCAACATTTAGGGGGGTTAAACTACCGGAAGCGGTGCGGGCACCACTCCTAGCAGTGAGGGCCGAGTCTCGGCTATAACATCAACTGGATAACAATCAAAAAGACTGCTGGAACACCATTGTAAATGTGAACAGGGTGCTAGCCAAAATATACACAATCTATATGAAGTGAAAGCTGCACACCAAATTCAGAGAAATATGAATAAGCATAACTGCTCTATGATACATAAGGAATGAAAAATACAATTAGCCGTATGAAAAATTGAAAAAATTGAAATGTGACATTGCAAAACTGCTGAGGATTATTTGAAAGAAAAAAAAAAAAAAAAAAAAAAAAAAAAAAAAAGATATTTAGCTAATGTATTGATCAATTCATTACTGCCCCACAACCACTTCACGGTAATCTCTTATTTATGGGGTCTTCAATTTTTTCAATTTTTCATATGGCTACTTGTATTTTTCATTCCTTATGTATTATAAAGCAGTTATGCTTACTCATATTTCTCTGAATGGGTGTGCAGCTTTCACTTCAAATAGGTAACATCAGCTGGAAAACTCGCGGCGATCATGGCGTAAGAGCGCAGAAACCCCCACGATCGCCATGAAAATATGCACTACTTATGCCAAAACATGCAGTTTTGTGTGCAGAAACTCTGCTGCGTGGGCACATAGCATATTTTGTTATTTTGTGAAAAGCAAAATTTGTGTCAGGCTCAAAACCTTTGGCTACAGCTGTACAGACCATGTATAAAAAATTAATAGGGCAATTACAGAATCATAGCAGCCCCATTGCACTGCATCACGTTCGGGAGACATACGGGTTCTGGAGATACTTGGCTTTCCTTACAGCTCCACAGATATAAAAGAAACTATGACAAACACAATCTGCTGTGGGCTCTGACTACAGATCATTTTTAGGTATAATAGAGATATATATATATCTAAGATATAAAGCTGAGAGTGTATGTGTGTGTGTGTGTGTGTGTCCACTAAAGGAATCCGCACCGTCACATTTACAATCACGAAATTTTGCACAGACGCCTCTTGTGACCCAGGGAGCGTCGTAGACTGTTTTGACAGAAAAATTTAACCCCGTGCTCTACCTCTACAGTTAGTCTCTAAAATCCTGCCGCCATTAAACTGAATGGAGGTGGGAGCTATAGGTTATTAATAGCAACTCTCAGTGGTTGCTATAGGAACAAAATGAACTGCTAGTTGAAGTTTATGCATGAGGTTATATGATGTCGGTGGAGAGATGGATAGAGAGACAGAAAAAGACAGACAGACAGAGACACAGACCGAGACAGCCGGGGAAAGACACAGCCGGGGAAAGACACAGCCGGGGAAAGACACAGCCGGGGAAAGACACAGACCGGGAAAGAGACAGACCGGGGAAAGAGACAGACCGGGGAAAGAGACAGACCGGGGAAAGAGACAGACCGGGGAAAGAGACAGACCGGGGAAAGAGACAGACCGGGGAAAGAGACAGACCGGGGAAAGAGACAGACCGGGAAAGAGACAGACCGGGAAAGAGACAGACCAAGACAGATGTAAAAGAGACAGACGGGGAAAGAGACAGACAGACAGACAGACAGAGACTGGGAAAGAGACAGTTACTGGCCCGGGTACTACAGCTAAAATATTATATATATATATATATATATATATATATATATATATATATATATATATATATATATATATATATATATAATTATTTTTTTTGGGGGGGGAAAGAAAATAGAGGTAACAAAAGAAGAAGAAGATAGGTATAAATACTTTTGAATAAATATTATTTTTCTAATAAAACTCCCCTCCTCTACTCAAACACTAAAGATCCAGGGGTCTCCACCAGTCCGGCAGGGATGACCCCATGCCCATCATTTATGTGACCACTGCAGCTAATCACTGTCCTGTGCAGTCAGGAGCAGAATATGTAGATGGCTAGTGACTAGCCGCACTGATCACTTAAATTACTGATGTCACTTCAACTCTTTAGGATCGGTGATCTCCAGAGTTGAGGGTTGCTAGAGGATAACTTATTGTGTTACCAAATTTTCTGCTCTTAGAAATGTAAAAGGCAGTGTTTCCACAAATATGTAATGTGTATAGAGGCCATATACAGATCGCCCCCCCCCCTCCCCTCCCCCGGTCAGGACTCACTGCGTTCTGAACGCAGCGAGTCCTGATCGTGGGCACATACCCTAATAGGTCAGAATAGTGCATCATATATATGTCACAATGTGACTGCAGGTATCATGCCAGGTACAAGAGGATTCTTGGCGAGCGGTGTAACACAGAGAGAACACCAGGGTAGCAATACAACAGGCCCTGGCTAGGGAGAGGGGAGCAGGGGTCACCTCCTAACACTGAGGCTGATCCCTAAACGCTCTTATGTACGTATGTACTAGACAGGTGCTTCCCACTTGTGCCGTCACATGTCTAGGCATTCGTTGGCTCTGAACTCACCCTGACTAATGAAGGCCAGCGAAATGCTAGTTTCACCAGTGCAATAAGACAACATGATGAAGGTAAGACAAATGGGTGGGGAAAGACATAACAATAAGCACTACTTGGTTTCTTCAGCAGAAAACTTTGCAACTACAACAGAAATGACACCACAGCTATGCAGCACCAAGATCCTTCAACATGGACAGCATAGGTATGAGCTAAAGCCAGCATAGGAAGGAGTGAGGAGCGGATATTTATAGCAGAAGGGAGTGGCTGCAGCTGAGGTTACAACTCTTAGATCACTATAGGAAAGAAACGAACCTCTTACCCCTTCAGTACCAGATGGAATGAAATACGCTACAACTCAGGGTAAACAATGAATGGGCACTAAAGCGGATCTGTGATCAACAATACGATATGACCTTCTGATCCATATCCACCAGAGATCACATCAGGAAATGCCACACTCGTGACAATATAGACATAAAGTAAGTAGAATAAAAAGCCTAATCCATAGTACTGGAGCTGCCAAATGAATCAATCTACCAATCTAATGTGGGCCTCACACGGTACGATATATCGGGCGATATGTCGGCGGGGTCACGTCGTAAGTGACGCACATCTGGCATCGTTTGATATATCGTAGCGTGTGACAGCTACGAGCGACGGTGAACGAGCAAAAATACTCACCTTATCGTTGCTACGTCGCTCATTATCAAAAAGTCGTTTCTTCTTCTGCGCGCCGGTTGTTCATCGTTCCGAGGCAGCGCACATCGCTCCGTGTGACACCCTGGGAACGATGCACACAGCTTACCTGCGTCCCGCTGGCAATGCGGAGGGAAGGAGGTGGGCGGGATGTTTACGTACAGCTCATCTCCGCCCCTCCGCTTCTATTGTCCGGCTGCTGTGTGACGCCGCTATGACGCCGAACGTCCCTCCCCCTTCAGGAAGAGGATGTTCGCCACCCACAGCGAGGTCGTCCGGGAGGTAAGTGCGTGTGACGGGGGGTTAACGACTTTGTGCGCCACAGGCAACTAATTTCCCATGACGCACAAACGACGGGGCAGGTACGTTCGCACAATAGATCATACCGTGTGACTCCGGCATAAGGCTAAGAAACAACGCCCAGGATATAAGCAATGTTACTAGCACCACTTACCCATAATCACCAGTACTGGTGCATGGTTGACACCAGAGATTATGGGTAAGTTGTGTAACATTGCTTATATCTGGAGCGCTGTTTCTTAGCCTTACATTGGTAGACTGATTCATCTGGCCGCTCCATTACTGTGGATTAGTATACATAAGAGTATTTACTCTTTATATACGACCTCTGAATACTTTGTGCCTCCTAATTTGCACCTTATGTGCTTGTTCTCTCCACTAAGACTGTTCTCTTTATTTTGTCTTTATATTTGATGATTTTAACAGAAAGAAGGGAATTTTGTTTACTTACCGTAAATTCCTTTTCTTCTAGCTCTAATTGGGAGACCCAGACAATTGGGTGTATAGGCTATGCCTCCGGAGGCCGCACAAAGTATTACACTCAAAAGTGTTAAGCCCCTCCCCTTCTGCCTATACACCCCCCGTTGCTCCCACGGGCTCCTCAGTTTTGGTGCAAAAGCAAGAAGGAGGAAAAAAGAATTATAAACTGGTTAAAAGTAACTTCAATCCGAAGGAATATCGGAGAACTGAAACCATTCAACATGAACAACATGTGTACACAAAAAAACAGGGGCGGGTGCTGGGTCTCCCAATTAGAGCTAGAAGAAAAGGAATTTACGGTAAGTAAACAAAATTCCCTTCTTCTTTGTCGCTCTATTGGGAGACCCAGACAATTGGGACGTCCAAAAGCAGTCCCTGGGTGGGTAAAATAATACCTCGTAAGAGAGCCGTAAAACGGCCCCTTCCTACAGGTGGGCAACCGCCGCCTGAAGGACTCGTCTACCTAGGCTGGCATCCGCCGAAGCATAGGTATGCACCTGATAGTGCTTCGTGAAAGTGTGCAGGCTCGACCAGGTAGCCGCCTGACACACCTGCTGAGCCGTAGCCTGGTGCCTCAAAGCCCAGGACGCGCCCACGGCTCTGGTAGAACGGGCTTTCAGCCCTGAGGGAACCGGAAGCTCAGCAGAACGGTAGGCTTCGATAATTGGCTCCTAGATCCACCGAGCCAGGGTTGATTTGGAATCCTGTGACCCTTTACGCTGGCCAGCGACAAGGACAAAGAGTGCATCCGAGCGGCGCAGGGGCGCCGTACGAGAAATGTAGAGTCTGAGTGCTCTCACCAAATCTAACAAGTGCAAATCCTTTTCACATTGGTGAACTGGATGAGGATAACAAGAAGGTAAGGAGATATCCTGATTGAGATGAAAAGAGGATACCACCTTAGGGAGAAAATCCGGAACCGGACGTAGAACCACCTTGTCCTGGTGAAACACCAGGAAAGGGGCTTTGCACGACAATGCTGCTAGCTCAGACACTCTCCGAAGAGAAGTGACTGCTACTAGAAAAAAACACTTTCTGCGAAAGTCGTGAGAGGGAAATATCTCTCATTGGCTCGAATGGTGGTCTCTGAAGAACCATCAGAACCCTGTTTAGATCCCAGGGATCTAACGGCCGCTTGTAATGTGGAACAATGTGACAAACCCCCTGCAGGAACGTGCGTACCTGTGGAAGCCTGGCTAGGCGCTTCTGGAAAAAACCCAGAGAGCGCTGAGACTTGTCCCTAAAGGGAGCCGAGCGCCAAACCCTTTTCCAGTCCAGATTGAAGGAAGGACAGAAAAGTGGTCAAGGCAAAAGGCCAGGGAGAAATACCCTGAGCAGAGCACCACGACAGGAAAATTTTCCACGTTCTGTGGTAGATCTTGGCGGATGTTGGTTTCCTAGCCTGTCTCATAGTGGCAATGACGTCTTGAGATAACCCTGAAGACGCTAGGGTCCAGGACTCAATGGCCACACAGTCAGGTTGAGGGCCGCAGAATTCAGATGGAAAAAAACGGCCCTCGAGATAGCAAGTCTGGTCGGTCTGGTAGTGTCCACGGTTGGCCGACCGTGAGATGCCACAGATCCGGGTGCCACGACCTCCTGGCCAGCCTGGAGCGACGAGGATGGCGCGGCGGCAGTCGGCCCTGATCTTGCGTAACACTCTGGGCAACAGTGCCAGCGGAGGAAACACATAAGGGAGCTGAAACTGCGACCATCCTGAACTAAGGCGTCTGCCGCCAGAGCTCTGGGATCTTGAGACCGTGCCATGAACATTGGTACCTTGTTGTTGTGCCGGGACGCCATGAGGTCGACGTCCGACACCCCCCAGCAGCAACGGATCTCCTGAAACACGTCCGTGTGAAGGGACCATTCCCCTGCGTCCATGCCCTGGCAACTGAGATAATCTGCTTCCCAGTTTTCCACGCCTGGGATGTGAACTGCGGATATGGTGGATGCCGTGGCTTCCACCCACATCAAAATCCGCCGGACTTCCTGGAAGGCTAGCCGGCTGCGTGTGCCACCTTGGTGGTTGATGTATGCCACCGCTGTGGAATTGTCCGACTGAATTCGGATCTGCTTGCCCTCCAGCCACTGCTGGAACGCTTTCTGGGCAAGATACACTGCCCGTATTTCCAGAACGTTGATCCGAAGCGAGGACTCTTGCAGGGTCCACGTACCCTGAGCCCTGTGGTGGAGAAAAAACCGCTCCCCACCCTGACAGACTCGCGTCCGTCGTGACTATTTCCCAGGATGGGGGTAGGAAGGATTTCCCCTTCGATAATGAAGTGGGAAGAAGCCACCACCGAAGGGAAGCTTTGGTCGCCTGAGAGAGGGAGACGGTCCTGTTGAGGGACGTCGGCTTCCTGTCCCATTTGCGTAGGATGTCCCATTGAAGGGGACGCAGGAGAAACTGCGCGGAAGGGACTGCCTCCATTGCTGCCACCATCTTCCCCCGGAAGTGCATGAGGCGCCTCAAGGAGTGTGACTGGCCTTGAAGGAGAGATTGTACCCCTTTCTGTAGTGACTGCTGCTTGATCAGCGGAAGCTTCACTATCGCTGAGAGGGTATGAAACTCCATGCCAAGATATGTCAGCGATTGGGCCGGTGTCAGATTTGACTTTGGAAAATTGATGATCCACCCGAAACCCTGGAGAGTCTCCAGGGAAGCGTCGAGGCTGCGTTGGCATGCCTCTTGAGAGGGTGCCTTGATCAGCATCCAAGTACGGGATCACCGAGTGACCCTGCGAGTGTAGGAGCGCTACTACAGTAGCCATAACCTTGGTAAAAACCCGTGGGGCTGTTGCCAGGCCGAACGGCAGTGTCACGAATTGCAGGTGTTTGTTTCCTATGGCGAAGCGCAAGAAGCGCTGGTGCTCTGGAGCAATCGGTACGTGGAGATAAGCATCTTTGATATCGATCGATGCAAGGAAATCTCCTTGGGACATTGAGGCGATGACGGAGTGGAGGGATTCCATCCTGAACCGTCTGGTCTTTACATGTTTGTTGAGCAGTTTCAGGTCCGGGACCGGGCGGAAAGACCCGTCCTCCTTTGGGACCACAAACAAGTTGGAGTAAAAACCGTGGCTCTGTTGCTGAAGAGGAACCGGGATCACCACTCCTTCTGCCTTCAGAGTGCGCCGCGCCTGCAGAAGAGCCTCGGCTCGCTAGGGAGGCGGGGATGACCTGAAGAATCGAGTCGGGGGACGAGAGGTGAACTCTATCTTGTAACCGTGAGACAGAATGTCTCTCACCCAGCGGTCTTTTATTTGTGGCAGCCAGGTGTCGCAAAAGCGGGAGAGCCTGCCACCGACCGAGGATGCTACTAGAGGAGGTCGAAAGTCATGAGGAAGCCGCTTTATTAGCGGCGCCTCCGGTGACCTTTTAAGGACGTGACTTAGACCGCCATGCGTCAGAGTTCCTTTGTTCTTTCTGAGACCTTTTGGACGAGGAGAATTGAGACCTGCCCGCGCCCTGAAAGGACCGAAACCTCGACTGCCCTCTCCTCTGTTGGGGTATGTTCTGTGTGGGCTGGGGTAAGGATGTATCCTTTCCCTTGGATTGATTGATGATTTCATCCAGACGCTCGCCAAACAGCCTGTCGCCAGAAATTGGCAAACTGGTTAAGCGCTTTTTTGGAAGCAGAATCTGCCTTCCATTCCCGTAGCCACAAAGCCCTGCGGAGTACCACCGAATTGGCGGCCGCGACCGCCGTACGGCTCGCAGAGTCCAGGACAGCCTTAATAGCGTAAGACGCAATTGCCGATGTCTGGGTGGAAATGGATGCCACTTGTGGCGCGGCCGTGCATGTGGCTGCTTCAATTTTGCGCTTGCTGAGATAGCTTGTAGCGCCCATACGGCTGCGAATGCTGGGGCAAAAGAAGCTCCGATAGCTTCATATATGGATTTCAACCAGAGCTCCATCTGCCTGTCAGTGGCATTTTTGAGCGAGGCCCCATTTTCCACTGCAAGTATGGATCTAGCCGCCAGTCTGGAGATTGGAGGATCCACTGTGGGACACTAAATCCAACCTTTAACCACGTCAGGGGGAAAAAGATAACGTGTATCCTTAAGGCGCTTAGAAAAAACGCTTATCTGGACAAGCATGATGATTCTGGACTGCCTCTCTGAAATCAGAGTGGTCTAGAAACATACTCGGTGTATGAGAAGCTGACTCCTCCGCCGGAGGAGCTGAGGGAGAAATATCCAGCATTTGATCGATGGACGCAATAAGATCGTTCACTATGGCGTCCCCGTCTGGAGTATTAAGATTGAGAGCGCCCTCAGGATCAGAATCCTGATCAGCTGTCTCCGCATCATCAATCAGATATTCCCCCCGCTGAGACCCTGAACAATATGATGTCGAGGGAAATTCTAAGCGAGCCCGCTTAGTCGGTCTGGGGCTGGGGTCTGTGTCAGAACCCTCAGCCTGGGATCCATGAGATACCCCGGGAGGACATTGTTGGTCCAACTGAGGGGGGCCAGGGAACAATGATTCAACAGAGTCCCTGTGCTGAGATACCGGCCTGGACTGCAAGGCTTCTAGTATCTTAGCCATAGTCTCAGAGAGTTTTGTGAACTCCGTCCCCGTCACTAGGACAGTGTCAACAGGTGGCTCCCCCTGGGCCCCTCTTAGCAGAGGCCCTGGCTGAAAAAGTGTCACAGGGGCCCAACATTGCACACGATGAGGGTCTCATAATAAGCCTGTGTTTTTGGCACCCCTGCCTTTTGTGGGCGCCATGCTATTGTTTTCCCTAGTAACACAATAGGGTATATAGCCAGAATGAACTGTGCTCATACAGTGTAAAATATATACTATACACAAATAATGTATCAGTACACTACAGCACCATGAGGCTAGCACCACAGGTGCTGCTTACCAGCCGCCTAAAGCGGTTATGAGGCCACCAGAGACCGTGTCTGTGTCTCCCAGTGTTTGTCCCTCTCTGCAGCGTCGGAGGAGCTGACAGGAAATGGCTGTGGCGTCCTGACGAGAGGAGGGAGCCGTGGGCGTGGCCGAGGTGGTCACACTGTGCACAGTGAGGGGGGTGGAGTATGGAAATCATACTCCAGCCCTCAGTGCTGCTCTGTTCCGTGCAGCGTCCCGCCCTTCCCCTGCCTGTCAGGGCTGAGGGCGGGAGAAGGAAACTAGGCCGCAAGCAAGCCGGGGACTCGAGTATAAGCGTCGCCGCCATAAAAGCGCGGCCGACGCCGAAGTCCCCGGCGAACTACAAGTCCCAGCCGCGCCGCAGTTTCACATGGCAGCGGCGGTTAGCGCGGTAGCCCCTACATATAAACACACTCAGCGACGCTGAGTGTGTAATGGCACAGTTTAACCCGGCAGCGCCGCGGTCCCCGGTGCACTAGCACACCCAGCAAAGCTGAGGTGTTGCCGTGCGCGGTCCCCACAGGGATACAGAGTACCTTCACGTAGCAGGGCCATGTCCCTGAACGGTACCCAGCTCCTATCCAGCAGTCTCCCAGGAGTTGTGGATGAAGCACGGTCTCAGTGCCTGGAGACCGATAGGATCCCACTTCACCCAGAGCCCTGAGGGGGATGGGGAAGGAAAGCAGCATGTGGGCTCCAGCCTCTGTACCCGCAATGGATACCTCAACCTTAACAACACCGCCGACAAGAGTGGGGTGAGAAGGGAGCATGCTGGGGGCCCTATATGGGCCCACTTTTCTTCCAACCGACATGGTCAGCAGCTGCTGCTGACCAATCTGTGGAGCTGTGCTGTGCGTGTCTGACCTCCTTCGCACAAAGCAAAAAACTGAGGAGCCCGTGGGAGCACGGGGGGTGTATAGGCAGAAGGGGAGGGGCTTAACACTTTTGAGTGTAATACTTTGTGCGGCCTCCGGAGGCATAGCCTATACACCCAATTGTCTGGGTCTCCCAATAGAGCGACAAAGAAAAAAGGTTTTTTTGGTATTTTATTTGTGGATTCATGACTCCCATGGTTGTAGGAATTACAGAGGTGCCTAAAGCAGCTCCCATGTATGATTATGGACGTCCAGAGACGGCTGACATAAGTGCATGGGCTCGGATATAGCAAGGACTTACCTTTACAGAAAACACAATCCCCCCTTTAGGTTTAAAGGAGTTAAACAGTGCCAGCAGGTCTTTAGCTCTCAGTCGATCCCAGTCCATGTTGCAAACTGCTAATCGTCTGGTTACCTAAAAACATAATATTCATAATAAAGGAATCTACTTAATAGAGGCGCTCCTGCGCCCCAACATCCGATCACAGGAAAGGGGCAGAGAAAACGTATAAGACATTGGAGAAACTCCTTGACTCTGGGATAGCGCAGCGTGTACGCGGGGGATTAACAATGCGATTGTATAAGGATAGACTCAGTTATTAAAAGAACACTAAAACTAAACAGGACTGATAAAAAGAAGCTGAAATCCTGCAGAGAACAAAGGGGTTAATTGTCTTCTGCTCTGCTCCATTTTTGACTGACAGTTAAGAGGCGGGGCTTGCAGGCGCATGGCTCCCAGAAGGAAGAGCAGTGGGGGGAGGCTCCTTCTGCAGCAAGTCAAGTAACTGATAAGACCAGGGGAGAAAGAGGGGAAATGGCTTCTCCACCACACAATATATTATATGCTACAGAGCCCCAGAGAAAATGAAGGAAACGCTCACTTCATTGACCATTCCATTGATGATGGCGCTGTGTCTCCCAGCAGTCACATGTCTCTGCAGCCCATCATCAAAAACTGATTGGCTGCAGCCTTCACAGTCCTGTCAGACTGAACAATATCCGCAGACGTGAAAGGTGAAGACGGCGGCCCATAGATACACTAATGTCACATGACATAGCGCCAGCCCCATTGGAATGATGCTAGCCCGGACGATGAGATCCACCCAGGACTATACAAACTGACCTTACTAGTCCGGGGCGGCCTCCGTCTGGCTTCCCTCAGCACCGCATCATGTGATTGACAGATCTCTTCCAGTGTGTACTTGACAGGAGTGTTGTCAATTAATTAGAGTGGGTAGGTAAAAGCCGGCCTCTTATGATCCGAATGTAGCTTACCGGGGGCTGGTGGAGAGGGCTAGCAGGAGGCAGAGGCAATACTGCGTCGGCTGTGAAGGGTCTGTGGTGGCTGGGCTGGCTTCAAATAATGGCGCCTGGAGATGGCACGTGCGCAGATGGAGCTCTCAGCTCAAGATCTCATCTGTGCACCCTTAGCAGCCAGGAATTAATCCCATAGCTCTGACTGAGCAGCACAAGTCCCATGGACAGGACTGAAGTGTCGCTGCCCCATATCACCCACTACAAAGCTGCGGTGCCAGCAACCAAAGTGGAAACTTAAGGGATAGATACTGGCCTGAATGTTACACATAGTTTTCCAGAAACACCTAAGATGCAAGTATTTTGGCCCTTACCTCATCCCCTCGAGGAGCTTCTTTGTCCATTTCTCTCCAAGAATGCTCAATCTCAGCTTCTATCCCTGGCAAGTCAAGCTGATCGTCCTCATCATCGTCCTCATCATCATCAGAACTTGTTTCAATATTTCCTTTGCCTCGAGCGAGATCCGGGTCACTGTCACTGTCCTCCTCCTCTCCAGAGCTGGCCTCTTCATCTTCCTCTGACTCTCCTTCTTCAGAATCGTTCTCTCCGCTGTCTCCATCAGTTTCCTCCTCTTCCTCTCGCTCCACTCCGCTCAGCTCTTCCTCAGCGCTCACCTCATCATCGCTGTCCTGATCGCTCTCATCTTCCAGTCCTGCAAGGTAACAGTTATACACACGTGAGGAGAGGATTCTGGGGCACATATTTTTTTTCTTCCATTTTGGCACAATTTAGATTTTTTTATTTTTCCGTCAACATAGCCATATGAAAGCCGTTTGTTCCAAAACGAGTTGAGGTTGTAAATGATACCATTCAGTTTGAAAAATAAAAAATCCCTCAAAATATCCAATTCTGGTATTGATTTTAAAAGGGAAACGGCATGTAAAAAAAAAAATATTATTAACCAGCAGATATGGAGTTAATCAGAGTTAATAGCATTCTGGCACAGTGCAGCCGCTGCCAGGAAGCAATGATCTTTGTTCCTCCCGGCAGCTTTGGGCTTTTAGTTATACGGAATGGCCGCTGTGGCTTGAATCTGTGCATAGTGAGCGGCGGCAGTAACTATCCCTCGGCACTGACTGACAGCCGGCCCAGAATCAGCACAGAGCCGGCTGTCAGTCAGTGCCAGGGTCACAATTACAGCTGTCGATCACGGTTTACTGAGCTGTGACTGAAACCATTCCGACCTATCCCCCATGACTGAAAGCCAGAGGCTGCTGGGAGGAATAAAGTTGATTTCTTCCTGGCATTTCCAGATGAGGAAAAGGGGGTTATTCAAATTTCATTTTTTATTTCTTTAATATTTTTTAAGAACTTTTTTTTTTTTTATTTTTTTAGTACATTTTACTTTTTTTTTTTATTCCTCTATGGAAACTTGAGTGAGTGATCTAACTTCAGTAATATGTAGCCCCATAGGATGACTGAGATAGCAGTGATAGGGGCATTTATATAGACTCCTAAATTGCAAGGTAACCCATCAGCACTCCATGATTGTGAGCGTGCAGAATAGCAACAACCATATTAAATGCCAAGGTGAAAGATTGAAAGTGTCACCTAAACGGCTAAACAGATGTTATTGAAGATAACTGCGGTCCATGTTATGAGATTAAGGTGCCACCTGCGTAATACAGCCGGATTCCAGCCTGCATGGAGGTGGCTCAGCTATTACAATGTCAATGCAGCTAGGACCCGATATGCTATGATGAGAGGCTCAAACTCTGCGGGTTCATTTTGTTTTTTTGGAGAAGTCTCTGACTTGATTTATTTCCAAAGGCTCTTTAGAGAGTCGAATAATAACGAACAGGGCAGCTACATCCAAATACTCCTAACGAGCTCCTGGAGACCAGCTAATTGTCATACACTTCCCAAGGTGGCACTAAGCGACATACAAGTCTCCAGGTGGAAAAACATTAGCAATAGATCTACAGTAAAAATTAACTAAATGCCAAATAACCATATATAAATGAACACTGCAGGGTACACGGATACTGGTACACCGTGTCACGCCTAGTGCCGGGTCACCCATTCCTCACCAAGCCATAAACATAAGCCATTGTCTGTACTGATGTAAAGCAAATTGGAACCATTGGATGTGGAAAGTTTTATGTTATTACGAGCTGTAGTACCGGGCGTTGCTCGGGATAGTAATCGCCTGTCTCTTTCCCTGTCTCTGCCCCTGTCTCTGTCTCTTCCCCTGTCTCTCTCTATCCTTTTCCCCACAGACAACTTATTACCTCACACATAAACTTCTTATACTAACGAAGGGAATTTTGTTTACTTACCGTAAATTCCTTTTCTTCTAGCTCCTATTGGGAGACCCAGACAATTGGGGTGTATAGCTACTGCCTCCGGAGGCCACACAAAGTATTACACTTTAAAAAGTGTAACCCCTCCCCTCTGCCTATACACCCTCCCGTGCATCACGGGCCCATCAGTTTTGGTGCCAAAGCAGGAAGGAGGAAACTTATAAATTGGTCTAAGGCAAATTCAATCCGAAGGATGTTCGGAGAACTGAAACCATGAACCAAAAGAACAATTTCAACATGAACAACATGTGTACACAAAAGAAGAACAGCCCGAAGGGAACAGGGGCGGGTGCTGGGTCTCCCAATAGGAGCTAGAAGAAAAGGAATTTACGGTAAGTAAACAAAATTCCCTTCTTCTTTGTCGCTCCATTGGGAGACCCAGACAATTGGGACGTCCAAAAGCAGTCCCTGGGTGGGTAAAGGAATACCCCGATAAAAAGAGCCGACAACGGCCCCCTCCTACAGGTGGGCAACCGCCGCCTGAAGGACTCGCCTACCTAGACTGGCATCCGCCGAAGCATAGGTATGCACCTGATAGTGTTTCGTGAAAGTGTGCAGACTAGACCAGGTAGTCGCCTGACACACCTGCTGAGCCGTAGCCTGGTGCCGCAATGCCCAGGACGCACCCACGGCTCTGGTAGAATGGGCCTTCAGCCCTGAAGGAACCGGAAGCCCAGAAGAACGGTAGGCTTCAAGAATCGGTTCCTTGATCCACCGAGCCAAGGTTGACTTGGAAGCCTGCGACCCTTTACGCTGGCCAGCGACAAGGACAAAGAGCGCATCTGAACGGCGCAGGGGCGCCGTGCGAGACACGTAGATCCGGAGTGCTCTCACTAGATCTAACAAATGCAAATCCTTTTCACATTGGTGAATTGGATGCGGGCAAAATGAAGGTAAGGAGATATCCTGATTGAGATGAAAAGGGGACACCACCTTAGGGAGAAAGTCCAGGACCGGACGTAGAACCACCTTATCCTGGTGAAATACCAGGAAGGGGGCTTTGCATGACAGTGCTGCAAGCTCTGACACTCTTCGGAGTGATGTAACTGCCACAAGAAATGCCACCTTCTGCGAAAGACGTGATAGAGAGACATCCCGCAGCGGCTCAAAAGGTGGTTTCTGAAGAGCCCGGAGAACCCCGTTGAGATCCCAGGGTTCCAGTGGCCGCTTGTAAGGTGGGACTATGTGGCAAACTCCCTGCAGGAACGTGCGGACCTGCGGAAGCCTAGCTAGACGCTTTTGAAAAAACACGGAAAGCGCCGATACCTGTCCCTTAAGAGAGCCGAGAGACAAACCCTTGTCCATTCCGGATTGAAGGAAGGAAAGAAAAGTGGGTAAGGCAAACGGCCAGGGGGTAAAACCCTTATCAGAGCACCAGGCTAAGAAGATCCTCCAAGTCCTGTGATAGATCTTGGCGGACGTTGGTTTCCTGGCCTGTCTCATAGTGGCAATGACCTCTTGAGATAACCCTGAGGACGCTAGGAGCCAGGACTCAATGGCCACACAGTCAGGTTGAGGGCCGCAGAATTCAGATGGAAAAAAGGCCCTTGGGACAGCAAGTCTGGTCGGTCTGGGAGCACCCATGGTTGACCCACCGTGAGGTGCCACAGGTCCGGGAACCACGACCTCCTCGGCCAGTTTGGAGCGACGAGGATGGCGCGGCGGCAGTCGGACCTGATCTTGCGCAACACTCTGGGCAGCATTGCCAGAGGAGGAAATACATAAGGCAGTCGAAACTGCGACCAATCCTGAACTAAGGCGTCCGCCGCCAGAGCTCTGTGATCCTGAGACCGTGCCATGAATGCCGGGACCTTGTTGTTGTGCCGAGACGCCATGAGATCGACGTCCGGCGTTCCCCAGCGGCAACAGATCTCTTGAAACACGTCCGGGTGAAGAGACCATTCCCCTGCGTCCATGCCCTGGCGACTGAGAAAGTCTGCTTCCCAGTTTTCTACGCCCGGGATGTGAACCGCGGAGATGGTGGAGGCTGTGGCCTCCGCCCACAGCAGAATCCGCCAAACTTCTTGGAAGGCTTGACGACTGCGAGTGCCGCCCTGATGGTTGATGTACGCGACCGCCGTGGCGTTGTCCGACTGTATGCAGATCTGCCTGCCCTCCAGCCACCGATGGAACGCTTTTAGGGCTAGATACACTGCCCTTATCTCCAGAACATTGATCTGAAGGGAGGACTCTGTCGGAGTCCAGGTTTCCTGAGCCTTGTGGTGGAGAAAAACCCCTCCCCACCCTGACAGACTCGCGTCCGTCGTGACCACAGCCCAGGATGGGGGCAGGAAAGATTTTCCCTTCGACAGAGACGTGGGAAGAAGCCACCACTGAAGAGAGGTCTTGGCTGCCAGAGAAAGAGAGATGTTCCTGTCTAGGGACGTCGACCTCCTGTCCCATTTGCGGAGAATGTCCCATTGGAGTGGACGCAGATGAAACTGCGCAAAGGGGACTGCTTCCATTGCTGCCACCATCTTCCCCAGGAAGTGCATGAGGCGCCTCAAGGGGTGTGACTGGGCCCGAAGGAGAGATTGCACCCCTGTTTGCAGCGAACGCTGTTTGTCCAGCGGAAGCTTGACTATCGCTGATAGAGTATGAAACTCCATCCCGAGGTACGTCAGTGATTGGGTCGGAGTCAATTTTGACTTTGGGAAATTGATGATCCACCCGAACCTCTGGAGAGTCTCCAGAGCAACGGTCAGACTGTGTTGACATGCCACCCTGGAGGGTGCCTTGACTAGGAGATCGTCTAAGTACGGGATCACCGAGTGGCCCTGAGCGTGTAGGACTGCCACAACGGCTGCCATGACCTTGGTGAAGACCCGTGGGGCTGTCGCCAGGCCGAAAGGCAGTGCCACAAACTGAAGGTGGTCGTCCCCCATGGCGAAACGCAGGAAGCGTTGATGCTCTGGTGCGATCGGCACATGGAGATAGGCATCCCTGATGTCGATTGATGCAAGGAAGTCTCCTTGGGACATCGAAGCGATGACAGAGCGGAGGGATTCCATGCGAAACCGCCTGGTTCTCACATGTCTGTTGAGCAATTTGAGGTCCAAAACGGGACGGAATGAACCGTCCTTTTTTTTGGCACCACGAACAGGTTGGAGTAAAAACCGCGACCACGTTCCTGAAGGGGAACGGGGATCACAACTCCTTCTGTCTTCAGGGTGTCCACCGCCTGAAAAAGTGCAACGGTTCGCTCGGGGGGCGGAGATGTTCTGAAAAAACGAGTCGGAGGAAGAGAGCTGAACTCTATCCTGTAACCGTGAGACAGAACGTCTCTCACCCATCGGTCTTGGACATGTGGCCACCAGGCGTCGCAAAAGCGGGAGAGCCTGCCACCGACCGAGGATGCGATTTGGGGAGGCCGAAAGTCATGAGGAGGCCGCCTTGGAGACGGTGCCTCCGGCGGTCTTTGGAGGACGTGACTTAGACCGCCATGCAGAAGAGTTCCTCTGGCTCTTCTGTGGCCTGTTGGATGAGGAGGATAATTGGGATCTGGCTGAGGGCCGAAAGGACCGAAACCTCGCTTGAATTTTTCGTTGCTGAGGTCTCTTTAGTTTGGGCTGGGGTAAGGACGAGTCCTTTCCCTTGGATTGCTTAATAATTTCATCCAATTGCTCGCCAAACAATCGGTCGCCAGAAAAAGGCAAACCGGTCAAGAACTTCTTGGAATCAGAGTCTGCCTTACATTCGTGTAGCCACATGGCCCTGCGGACTGCCACCGAATTGGCGGATGCTACCGCTGTACGGCTAGCCGAGTCCAGGACAGCATTCATGGCGTAGGAGGAAAAAAACGACGCCTGAGAAGTCAAAGACGCTACCTGCGGAGCAGAGGTACGGGTGACCGCATTAATCTCAGACAGACAAGCTGAGATAGCCTGGAGTGCCCACACCGCTGCAAAGGCTGGGGCAAAGGACGCGCCTATGGCTTCATAGATGGATTTCATTAGGAGCTCTATCTGCCTGTCCGTGGCATCCTTGAGCGATGAACCGTCAGCCACTGCTACTACGGATCTAGCCGCCAGTCTAGAGACTGGAGGATCCACCTTGGGACATTGAGCCCAACCCTTAACTACGTCAGAGGGGAAGGGGTAACGTGTGTCATTAAGGCGTTTAGTAAAGCGCTTGTCCGGAAAAGCCCTGTGCTTCTGGACAGCATCTCTGAAGTTAGAGTGATCGAAGAAAGCACTCAGAGTACGTTTGGGAAACCTAAACTGGTGCTTCTCCTGCTGTGAAGCCGACTCCTCTACAAGTGGAGTTGGAGGGGAAAGATCTAGCACCTGGTTGATGGACGCTATAAGGTCATTTACTATGGCGTCCCCTTCAGGTGTATCAAGATTGAGAGCAACGTCAGGGTCAGAGTCCTGGGCTGCGACCTCCGCCTCATCCTCCAGAGAGTCCTCAAGCTGAGACCCCGAACAGCGTGATGAAGTCGGGGAAGATTCTAAGCGAGCCCGCTTAGCCGGTCTGGGACTGTGGTCCGTGCCGGAGTCCTCCACGTAATAACTGGAGGCCACCCCAGGAGCATGCTTCGTCGCAGACCGAGAGGGGCCCGGGGGCGATCCCGCAGGGCCCGGGGCCTGTGTAAGGACCGGTCTGGACTGCAAAGCCTCTAGTATCTTAGCAGACCATTTGTCCATAGACTGAGTCATGGATTGTGAAAGTGACTCAGAGAGTTTCTCAGCTAAAACTGCAAACTCTGTCCCTGTCACCTGGACAGAGGAAGCCGGCGGTTCTACCTGGGCCGAGGGTCCCCCCAGTGCCCCAGGCTCCGCCTGAGCGAGTGCCACAGGGGCCGAGCATTGCTCACAGTGAGGGTAGGTGGAACCTGCAGGTAGCATAGCCGCATAAGAGGTACAGGTTGCAAAATAACCCTGTGTCTTGGCACCCTTGCTCCTTGTGAACGACATGCTGTTGTCTCCCAGGAGCGTGATCACTGAGGGTATATAGCCACAAGCTAACAGTACAGCCGAACCGAGAAAAAGTATACAAATATGGTATATATATATATATATATATATATATATATATATATATATATATATATATATATATATATATATATATATATATATATATATATATATATATATATATATATATATATATATACAGTTCGGCACCCAAGGGGGACCAGCACCGGAGACCGGTGTGGCTTACCGACCGCTCAAGCGGTGTGTGGCCACCAGATTCCCAGCCTCGGGTCTCCCAGAGCTGCAGCCAGAAGTCCTCCACCGGCAGAATGTGCTTAAAACATGGCTGTCGGCGTTCACAGGGGAGGAGGGAGCCGTGGGCGTGTCTAAATAAGCGCGGGAATCTGGTGCCCCAGGGTGATTAGTGAGGGGGGAGGAGGACACCTAAGCGTGCTCCAGCCCTCACTGTCGGCGTCACGCCGACCGTCCCGCCCTTACCCCTGACTGGCAGGCCCGGGGGCGGGAGTTTAAGGCACTAGGCCGCAAAAGCCGGGGGCTAAAGTTAAAACCGCGCCCGGCAAGCAGGCACGGTCGGCGCGGTAGTCCCGGTCTCATACCAAACACCGCAGCCGCTGCAGCGTCTGAGGCCAAAGTGCTCCATGCACCGTCCCCAAAGGGGACACAGAGTACCTGTAGATGCAGGGTCCAGTCCCTGATGATACTCAGTCTCCTGTCCGTCAGAATCCCACAGGGGCTGCGGAGGGAGCCCGGTCCCAGTGCCTGGATGACCGGTTAGGATCCCACTTCTCCCAGAGCCCCTAAGGGATGGGGAAGGAAAACGGCATGTGGCTCCAGCCTCTGTACCCGCAATGGGTACCTCAACCTTAACAACACCGCCGACTCAGTGGGGTGAGAAGGGAGCATGCCGGGGGCCCTGTTAGGGGCCCTCTTTTCTTCCATCCGATACAATCAGCAGCTGCTGCTGACTAAAATGGGAGCATGAGTGCATGTGTGCCTCCTTCAACACAAAGCAAAAAACTGATGGGCCCGTGATGCACGGGAGGGTGTATAGGCAGAGGGGAGGGGTTACACTTTTAAGTGTAATACTTTGTGTGGCCTCCGGAGGCAGTAGCTATACACCCCAATTGTCTGGGTCTCCCAATGGAGCGACAAAGAAAATTTATTTTGTTCCTATAGCAACCACTCACAGCTGCTATTAATAACCTAATAGCTAGCAGCTCCGTTGACTTTAATGGAGGAAGGTTTTTTGGAGAGTAACTGTAAAGTGTGGGGTTAAATTTTCCAGTCAAAACATAGTCTATGACATTCCCTGAGTCACATGGGGTGTCTGTGCAAAATGTTGTGATTGTAAATGTGACGGTGTGGATTCCTTTAGCGGACATACACACATACATACACACATTATTTGTTATTATAGCGCCATTTATTCCATTGGCACATTACATGTGAAAAGGGGTATACATAATAGGGACAAGTACAATAATCATAAACAAAACAAGGCACAGACTGGTACAGGAGGAGAGAGGACCCTGCCCGCGAGGGCTCGGTCTACCAGGTCATGCTAGGTATGGGAAAATACTGAGCAAATGGCAAAAAGCGAAGTTAGGGAAGAGGGAAACCCTGTGTCTACGGGAAGGTGACATGGTGATCTCTGATGAAACCTTCTGTTGGCCCCCCTATTGTCCCTGGATAGGTTTCGTACCTATGCGCCGAGCAGGATACCTGGCCCTGGCTGACCCTGAGCTAGGCCCTAGGTAATGAATGAGAGGGATGAACGCATAGTCAACACCACTAAGTCCTAAAGAACACACAGGGAAAAGCAAACAATGAACTTATCTCCAAGATGACTTAAGCTGGTGTCACACTAAACGACAGCGACAACGACGTCGCTGTTACGTCACCATTTTCGGTGACGTAACAGCGACCTTGTAAGTCGCTGTTATGATCGCTGCTTAGCTGTCAAACACAGCAGAAGCAGCGATCATAAGGTCGCTGTGCTACATGTTCAGAGAGCAGGGAGCCGCGCTTAGCGCTGGCTCCTTGCTCTCCTGCAGCACACATCGGGTTAATTAACCCGATGTGTGCTGCAGCTACATGTCACAGTTCAGAGAGCAGGGAGCCGCGCTTAGCGCTGGCTCCTTGCTCTCCTGCAGCACACATCGGGTTAATTAACCCGATGTGTGCTGCAGCTACATGTCACAGTGCAGAGAGCAGGGAGCCGCGCGCACTGCTTAGCGCTGGCTCCTTGCTCTCCTTGCTACAGTATACATCGGGTTAATTACCCGATGCATACTGCAGCCACATGTCACAGTGCAGGAGCCGGCGCTGGCAGCAAGAGCGGAGGCTGGTAACCAGCGTAAACATCGGGTAACCAGGGAAAGGTCTTCCCTTGGTTACCCGATGTTTACGCTGGTTACAGCTTACCGCAGCTGCCAGTGCCGGCTCCTGATCGCTTCATTTCGTCGCTCTCTCGCTGTCACACACAGCGATGTGTGTGTCACAGCGGGAGAGTGACGACCAAAAAATGAAGCTGGACATTCAGCAACGACCGGCGACCTCACAGCAGGGGCCAGGTCGTTGCTGGATGTCACACACAGCGACAGCGACGGGACGTCGCTGCAACGTCACAGAAAATGGTGACGTAGCAGCGACGTCGTTGTCGTCGTCGTTATGTGTGACACCAGCTTTAGAAGTACTTCTCACATAGCGAGATCACTAGCAAAATCGCTGCTGAGTCACAAGTTTTGTGACGTACCAGTGACCTCATCAGCGATCTCGCTGTGTGTGACAATAAGCAGTGACCTGGCCCCTGCTGTGAAATCGCTGATCGTTACACACTGCTCTGGTTCATTTTTTTCTCATTGGTCTCCCGTTGTGCAGCACACAATGGCGTGTTTGACAGCAGGAGACCAACGAGCACCGACTCTGTGTAAGCAGCGTACGCTGGTAACCAGGGTAAATATCATGTAACTAAGCAAAGCGCTTTGCTTGGTAACCCAATGTGTACCCTGGCTATGTGAGCAGGGAGCCAGCGCTAAGCGGTGTACGCTGGTAACCAGGGTATATATCGGGTAACCAAGCAAAGCGCTTTGCTTAGTTACCCGATATTTACCCTGGTTACCAAGCGCAGCATTGTTACACGAGCCGCTGGTGGCTGGTGAGATCTGCCTGATTGACAGCTCACCAGAGACCATGTTACGACGCACCAGCGATCCTGACCAGGTCGTATCGTGGTTGGAATCGCTGGTACGTCATTTAGTGAGACGGTACCCTTAGGGAGAGGAACAGCAATATACGTTTCTTCAGATGATTAAAAGCAGACTCCTTGCAATCAGGACCGTCCGGCAACTTAACTCTATCACCAAACGGGGGGAAATGCAGGTATATAAAGAAACAGAGGGTGAGGGATAATGATTAGCACCTGAAAGGAAAATATCTCCGCAGGGTCCTAAAGAGGAAAGAGCAAACCCTAACAGATAAGGCACACAAAACTCCATTCTCACCACAGGGAAAAAGATGGCGCAGTTTGTGCAGCCAAACCCAGCGACCTTCTGCAGCCGTACACCACAGGGTTGTCTGTCAAGCATGACACATCCCTGACATTTTACCAGGGGGAAGGCAGAGCAGTTTGGTGCCCCTACAATGTGATCACCTGAGAGTAGGTGACAATATCTTTCCCCAAAAAACCCTTCAATGTGCATGGTACCTGATTCTTCCTCAGATTCCTCTTGCTCCATTGCTTTTGCAGATGTCTTATTACTTTTTGGGGGAACACTACTGGATGGTTTCTCTTTAACCCCGATATCCTTAGATACTTTATCCCCTTTAGCTTTCGCTTTGTTCTTATTTTTTTCTTCAGACATTTCTGCTTTCTCCTTGATGATTTCTGCAGACGTTTCTTTGGACGTTTCTTTGGATTTTGGCGGAGCTTTCTTCTGTTTTGCTTTCTTCTTCTCTTTCTTGGTCAGTAAAGTGGTTTCTTTATCCGACAACACGTCCTCATCAGAATCGGAGAGATCGTAGTACCGTTTCAGGTCTTCCGTGGTGTTGTGGTTAATCGGACGCCCCCTTTTGTCCACTGTATATTTAAGACTGAACTTCTTATCGTGGAACATGGCCCTGAAACGTTTATCGATTTTAATTTTCTTCTCCTTTTCCGGCATTTCCCTAAATCGAGGGTCTTGTGTGACCCGGCTAAATCGCTGGTCAGAACCAAGTCCTTTTCCTGCCATTGTCTTGCTTTTAAGGGTCAGATTAAAAAAAAATTGAAAATCTGAAATAGATGAAGGAAGGATCTGAAAAGACAAGAAATTAAATTAGCATATAAATAATGCAAAAAAAAATTTATATATTATATATATAAAATATATACATAAAACATAAACAAGGGAGCACAATGTGTGTAATAATTAATAGGATACACTGGTTTAGACACCCAATATTGATGTACCCCATCATCCATCTAATAGGGCACATAGATACAAGATGTTCTTAGATAGTGCCATTTAAAGGGACTCTGTATGCAACTTTTTGCTAACTCATCTGAGAGCAGCATGGTGTATAGACAGACCCTGAATCCAACGATGTATCACTTAACTTACTGGGTGAATCAGTTCTGACACAATCAGAATTTAATAATGCAGCAGAGCTGAGAAATCTGCCCCCGCCCACACCAGGCTCTCTATATACAATGTCTATAGACCGTGAGCTGCTAATCACAGCAGGGGTGTGACAGACTAGCTGAACTCTTGCTGACTAAGGCCAGTTTCACACATCCGGCATGCATGTAGTGCAGTGCATTCATTTACAGTGGAAGCGTGACACCATGCGGACAAATGGGTTGTGAATGAAGCACACAACTGCATGGTGTCGCGCTTCCACTGTAAATGAATGTACTGTACTACATGCGTGCCGGATCCGTCATCCGGCGAAATGCTGGATGTGTGAAACGGCCCTTAGTCAGGGGGTTTATCAAGGTCTAGATATTAGTGACCTAATCTTAGGATAAATCATGAAGATCAGGTCAGGGAGGATCTGACATAGAGTGTCAACATTTTTAATGGTGTTGTTAAAGGGGGTTGTCCGGCCTAAAGCCACATGTCTGCAGTCCCTATATGTGTCACTCCTTGTGACTGCAGATTTGGGAATCTTCACACTGAATGCCCTCTGCGCTGTGATGATTCTCTGGTGTCAGAGCCGGGAACAGCAGTCATGTGGCCGCAAGAATGCAATTAGCACACTCCTGGCCAAAATCTCTTTAAAGCTGGTGGATCCCAAAATCTGCAACTATTATGGGTCTTTAATAGCAGTGGATTTCTTATGGGCAATAAATTGACATTTTGCTCCCCCATCATCATCAAGAAACCTAGCCCAAGGTAGAAGCCCACAGCACGATTCCCTGACCCATAATGGCAGGCCAATGCTGGTCAATAGAGCGAACTTGTGATAAGGAACATCAGCACAGACGGTGTCCCGTGACCCCTAGGGTGGGCTCTGTATGGGGAAGGGGGGGGGGGGGGTTCAGTAATGTTTGTGCATTACAAGGTAGGAATCGTATTATATATAAACAAACATATGATCCTAGAGATGTTACGCCCGATAACCTGCGAGGCACAGATATCTAATATGGCACCTTCTAAATATGATGACCTTTTTCTGACCTTTTGTAAAAAAAAGTAAACTGGGGTTTGGGGGACAGTTTTCATTTTACTTAAAGGGGTTTTCCCATGAACAAAGTTAATCAATAGATCTTGGTATAATAATAATTTCCACATTTGAATGTGTTTAAAACAATGTTCCTGTTCTGAGATAATCCTATATATGTGCCCCTGCTATGTACTGTGTAATGGCCGTGTCTGACCGTACAGGAACATGGTCTGATCACACCACAGCTGCCGAGCAGGGAAGGATGCAATAAGAGTATAAACCCATTACATCACGGGATTACAGCTTATTATTTTTGTGAGGTAAAACATTTCCTATTTTTAAAAAACGTGTAACCTCACAGAAAGAATCATTTGTGATCCTGTGCTGTGCTATCTGTATACTCTTTTTTGCATCCTCCCCTGCCTAGGAGCTGTGGTATGATCAGAACATGTCCCTGTACGGTCAGACACAGCCATTACACAGTACACAGCAGGGACACATATATAAGATTATCTCAGCACAGGGACATTTTTATTAATCACATCCAAATGTATAAATTATTATGATTCCAAGATCTATTGATTAAAATGACCTTTGTTTGTGGGAAACCCCTTTAAGTGCCTGTATTTGGGACTAATAATCATTTTTTCATTCGAGTTTCGAAATATAGCAGCTTTTTGCCTTCACAGGCTCCTTCACTGCACATTAAGTGTTGATGTGGTCTGGGGTTATAAGAGGAGCTCAGTAAAAGACATGAGAAGTTACAGACCCCCCATCAGACGGAGCTCACTGACTGATTCTCAGATAACTCACAGTGCGGCACACAGAGGATATAGAAGACAATCTGTGCAGGATTTGTACTGAAACCGCATTGCAAAAATGATTTTTAGCCCCAGATACCTGCATCTAGGTAAGAAATATAAAATTAAAGGGGTTGTCCACCCTATTGAGAACAACCCCTTTAATTTTGAGCCATAACACAGATCCACAGGGACTCCCAGCGCTTATGAGGGAAGGGAGCTGCTCTCTGGTCCCCATCAGTCACAATATCATACACAGCCAATGGATTTCATCAGACTGCAGCACATAGTCATGGACATGGCAATAATCGCTGCGAAGTCGGAGAACTACAAGCTCCAGCAGACCCGGGCAGCCCAGAGCAGCCAATCAGCTGCGGGCAGGCCCTAGTCATCTGCTAGAATCTATGTATAACGTATTTATCACTGCCGCTCACCGTATTCCTGCTTCTCACCGATCTCCACGTGATTTCTCCCAGCAATCCCTTGCGGCGGATGTGACCTCTCACCCCGAGTACGGCGGCCGGGAGTGGCCAAAAAGTTTCGCGTTGTTTGTGTCCTTGGCTGTAAAGCTCTCAGCAATCAGCATGTGTGGTGGAAGGAGGCGCCCTGGTCACTGAGGTTGTGCTGCTGCTCGCCACACGGGGCATCTGCACTGCTGAGGTCACTGGCACTGCCAGGCATTGCTATGGCCACTAGTGCACTGGAGCTTGCACTGTGTATGAGGGGCTCTCTCCTGCATCTCAGGAGGGCGCACCGAGCCCTGAGCAGCAGAGGATGGCACACATGTGCCCACCCCTCCACTACCATGGTGCCAGTGAGAAGGGCATCAGCCTCCAGCACAGACAATGTCTTCAATGTGTTTGACCGCAGCATGAAAAGAAGACAGAAGAACTGGGCGGCATCTCAGGATAGTGCCCCCCAGTACGAGTACCTGCGGGAAGAGGTCAGTGCCCCCCAGTACGAGTACCTGCGGGAAGAGGTCAGTGCCCCCCAGTATGAGTACCTGCGGGAAGAGGTCAGTGCCCCCCAGTATGAGTACCTGCGGGAAGAGGTCAGTGCCCCCCAGTGTGAGTACCTGCGGGAAGAGGTCAGTGCCCCCCAGTATGAGAAGAGTCAGTGGCCCCCAGTACGAGTACCTGCGGGAAGAGGTCAGTGCCCCCCAGTATGAGTACCTGCGGGAAGAGGTCAGTGCCCCCCAGTATGAGAAGAGTCAGTGCCCCCCAGTATGAGTATCTGCGGGAAGAGGTCAGTGGCCCCCAGTATGAGAAGAGTCAGTGCCCCCCAGTACGAGTACCTGCGGGAAGAGGTCAGTGCCCCCTAGTATGAGAAGAGTCAGTGGCCCCCAGTACGAGTACCTGCGGGAAGAGGTCAGTGCCCCCCAGTATGAGTACCTGCGGGAAGAGGTCAGTGGCCCCCAGTACGAGTACCTGCGGGAAGAGGTCAGTGGCCCCCAGTACGAGTACCTGCGGGAAGAGGTCAGTGGCCCCCAGTACGAGTACCTGCGGGAAGAGGTCAGTGGCCCCCAGTACGAGTACCTGCGGGAAGAGGTCAGTGCCCCCCAGTATGAGTACCTGCGGGAAGAGGTCAGTGCCCCCCAATACGAGTACCTGCGGGAAGAGGTCAGTGCTCCCCAGTATGAGAAGAGTCAGTGGCCCCCAGTATGAGTACCTGCGGGAAGAGGTCAGTGGCCCCCAGTATGAGTACCTGCGGGAAGAGGTCAGTGCCCCCCAGTACGAGTACCTGCGGGAAGAGGTCAGTGCCCCCCAGTATGAGTACCTGCGGGAAGAGGTCAGTGCCCCCCAGTATGAGTACCTGCGGGAAGAGGTCAGTGCCCCCCAATACGAGTACCTGCGGGAAGAGGTCAGTGCTCCCCAGTATGAGAAGAGTCAGTGGCCCCCAGTACGAGTACCTGCGGGAAGAGGTCAGTGGCCCCCAGTATGAGTACCTGCGGGAAGAGGTCAGTGCCCCCCAGTACGAGTACCTGCGGGAAGAGGTCAGTGCCCCCCAGTACGAGTACCTGCGGGAAGAGGTCAGTGCCCCCCAGTACGAGTACCTGCGGGAAGAGGTCAGTGCCCCCCAGTACGAGTACCTGCGGGAAGAGGTCAGTGCCCCCCAGTACGAGTACCTGCGGGAAGAGGTCAGTGCCCCCCAGTACGAGTACCTGCGGGAAGAGGTCAGTGGCCCCCAGTACGAGTACCTGCGGGAAGAGGTCAGTGCCCCCCAGTATGAGTACCTGCGGGAAGAGGTCAGTGCCCCCCAATACGAGTACCTGCGGGAAGAGGTCAGTGCTCCCCAGTATGAGAAGAGTCAGTGGCCCCCAGTACGAGTACCTGCGGGAAGAGGTCAGTGGCCCCCAGTACGAGTACCTGCGGGAAGAGGTCAGTGCCCCCCAGTACGAGTACCTGCGGGAAGAGGTCAGTGCCCCCCAGTACGAGTACCTGCGGGAAGAGGTCAGTGCCCCCCAGTACGAGTACCTGCGGGAAGAGGTCAGTGGCCCCCAGTACGAGTACCTGCGGGAAGAGGTCAGTGCCCCCCAGTATGAGTACCTGCGGGAAGAGGTCAGTGCCCCCCAATACGAGTACCTGCGGGAAGAGGTCAGTGCCCCCCAGTACGAGTACCTGCGGGAAGAGGTCAGTGCCCCCCAGTACGAGTACCTGCGGGAAGAGGTCAGTGCCCCCCAGTACGAGTACCTGCGGGAAGAGGTCAGTGCCCCCCAGTACGAGTACCTGCGGGAAGAGGTCAGTGCCCCCCAGTACGAGTACCTGCGGGAAGAGGTCAGTGCCCCCCAGTACGAGTACCTGCGGGAAGAGGTCAGTGGCCCCCAGTACGAGTACCTGCGGGAAGAGGTCAGTGCCCCCCAGTATGAGTACCTGCGGGAAGAGGTCAGTGCCCCCCAATACGAGTACCTGCGGGAAGAGGTCAGTGCTCCCCAGTATGAGAAGAGTCAGTGGCCCCCAGTACGAGTACCTGCGGGAAGAGGTCAGTGGCCCCCAGTACGAGTACCTGCGGGAAGAGGTCAGTGCCCCCCAGTACGAGTACCTGCGGGAAGAGGTCAGTGCCCCCCAGTACGAGTACCTGCGGGAAGAGGTCAGTGCCCCCCAGTACGAGTACCTGCGGGAAGAGGTCAGTGGCCCCCAGTACGAGTACCTGCGGGAAGAGGTCAGTGCCCCCCAGTATGAGTACCTGCGGGAAGAGGTCAGTGCCCCCCAATACGAGTACCTGCGGGAAGAGGTCAGTGCCCCCCAATACGAGTACCTGCGGGAAGAGGTCAGTGCTCCCCAGTATGAGAAGAGTCAGTGGCCCCCAGTACGAGTACCTGCGGGAAGAGGTCAGTGCCCCCCAGTAGGAGTACCTGCGGGAAGAGGTCAGTGCCCCCCAGTAGGAGTACCTGCGGGAAGAGGTCAGTGCCCCCCAGTACGAGCACCTGCGGGAAGAGGTCAGTGCCCCCCAGTACGAGCACCTGCGGGAAGAGGTCAGTGCCCCCCAGTACGAGTACCTGCGGGAAGAGGTCAGTGCCCCCCAGTACGAGTACCTGCGGGAAGAGGTCAGTGCCCCCCAGTACGAGTACCTGCGGGAAGAGGTCAGTGCCCCCCAGTACGAGTACCTGCGGGAAGAGGTCAGTGCCCCCCAGTACGAGTACCTGCGGGAAGAGGTCAGTGCCCCCCAGTATGAGAAGAGTCAGTGCCCCCCAGTATGAGTACCTGCTGGAAGAGGTCAGTGCCTCTCAGTATGGGAAGAGGTCAGTGCCCCTCAGTATGGGAAGAGTCAGTGCCCCCCAGTATGAGTACCTGCAAGAAGAGGTTATTCCCCCCCCAGTATGAGTATCTCCAAGAAGACGTCCACATTTTGTGTCCCAGGTCACAGTGCAGATTTGCCGGGCACAGTTGGAGTTGAGCTCCCGGTGGTGGCTTTCAGTCTCCTAAGGTTACATCAGTGGGACTGTGCTTATTATGTATGTAATATAAATGTCACCTCTTCGTGACCAGTTTCGCTGCTGACCCTCTATATGCAGATCTGTGTGGGACGCTGTCGCCGGTCTCGTATCTCCATATACAGTGTAATTCCATAGAGTTATACCGAAAACCGTGCGTCTAAGAGAAAACTGTAATATACAGCCGGAGATCGCAGCGTGCATGGCCGTATATATGTAATGCAGATGTCGTACTGTTATAGGCGAGGTCCCGGGCAGACTGGGGTGCCCTCACATGTCTATAGAGGCCTCTATACTGAGATGTGGGTTTGGGGGTATCACTTGGATTCATTTTTTCCCCATTGTTGGATTGCAGATTGCGGACAGGGTTGCGGATCGGGTGTTTGATGTGGCCAGGTGAGTCCGGCTCTTTGCCTGCGCTTCTTGTTGACACATTTGCCCTATAGGTAGAACATGTATGTTTTCCATTTTCCCGTGCAGTGAGATGGGGCCGCCTGTGCTTCATCTGAAATATACAAAGCTGCTGCTGCTTTTACTTCTAATGTAACTTCTGCTTTAAATCATAGTCGTTCTGCCGCACCGCAAGGTTTCCGGCCTCATTCATTAAGCTCCACACATCAAAAGGTGTTGAGGATGGGAGAAAAAGGTGGAAGTCGGACAGTTGTCTTTATAACGAGCAGATCTTTATACATTTCTGAGATCCCCGTCACCTATGTGCCCATCGCATCCAATGGACACAATCTGTAAATGCCCCAGGAGATGCTACAGGTGGGATTTTATGGCTTCAGGAACCCCCGGTCCCTCCTCATTTCCTGCACTGAGTCTCCGCCGCTGCTTCCGGTGTTTGTTATTGGCTGCAGCACAATCACAGCGATAGCGCTGCAGCCAATCGGTGAGGTCATCGTCTCTACCCAAGTAGATACCACAAAGCCGCTCAAAGATGCTGAGCTTGATGATTGGGTAGTGACGTGACCGCTGCAGCCAATTACAGATTCTGGGGCAGCGGTAAAGACTTGGTGCAGGACCCAGAGAGGGTGAGTCAGGCACAGGTTTTTTTTGAGTCTCTTGCTGCTCATTTTCCACTTTAAAAAGTCAGTGAAAATATTCCTACACTAATTAGGCCCATTTGTTTGAAAACTACCAAAATACTGGTGTATAGGAAAGTTCCCCTGCTATTGTATTTTTACTTTTCTTAATATTTTCCACTATCCCACACATGTGTCGGGCATTATGTCTTGTTGTCATCCTCGTTACGTTATCTGTTGGATTCTATGATAAAACACATCTTTCTCTTGCAGGACGTTTCCCTTTGCTTTAGATATTGGATGTGGAAGAGGTTATATATCCCAGCATCTAACAAAGGTGAGGCTCGGGGCACGGGGCTTCTGTCACAGATATAATATACTAACACAAAACATGTAGCCGGATGGAAGGAAATCTGTTTTATACTTTTTTTTTTCTTATGTATTGTTTTCATCCACATGCTGAAATAAAAAAGGAAATTGATCTGTGCAGAAAAAATGGTTTAAAATTATAACTGTATTTTCAGTGACTTTGTAGAATCACCTGTATGCGAGGAATAACATGATTTCTGCCCATTTTGATTTGTATTCTACGTTTTATAGCAGCTTTTCTTCCTCCTGTACTAGAAGCCTCAGCAGTCAGTTTCTCTGTTTCACTACTGTATGCGCACATGTTCTGTCGCTCTTTTGCTTGCTCACATTCTTTTCGCTCTTTTGCCTGCGTGCTTTATCGTTCTCCTTTTGCCTGCGTGCTTTGTCTCCCTCCTTTTGCCTGCGTGCTCTTTGTCGCTCTCCTTTTGCCTGCGTGCACTTGGTCGCCCCCTCCTTTTGCCTGCGTGCTCTTGGTCGCCCCCTCCTTTTGCCTGCGTGCTCTTGGTCGCCCCCTCCTTTTGCCTGCGTGCTCTTGGTCGCCCCCTCCTTTTGCCTGCGTGCTCTTGGTCGCCCCCTCCTTTTGCCTGCGTGCTCTTGGTCGCCCCCTCCTTTTGCCTGCGTGCTCTTGGTCGCCCCCTCCTTTTGCCTGCGTGCTCTTGGTCGCCCCCTCCTTTTGCCTGCGTGCTCTTGGTCGCCCCCTCCTTTTGCCTGCGTGCTCTTGGTCGCCCCCTCCTTTTGCCTGCGTGCTCTTTGTCGCCCCCTCCTTTTGCCTGCGTGCTCTTTGTCGCCCCCTCCTTTTGCCTGCGTGCTCTTTGTCGCCCCCTCCTTTTGCCTGCGTGCTCTTTGTCGCCCCCTCCTTTTGCCTGCGTGCTCTTGGTCGCCCCCTCCTTTTGCCTGCGTGCTCTTTGTCGCCCCCTCCTTTTGCCTGCGTGCTCTTGGTCGCCCCCTCCTTTTGCCTGCGTGCTCTTGGTCGCCCCCTCCTTTTGCCTGCGTGCTCTTGGTCGCCCCCTCCTTTTGCCTGCGTGCTCTTGGTCGCCCCCTCCTTTTGCCTGCGTGCTCTTGGTCGCCCCCTCCTTTTGCCTGCGTGCTCTTGGTCGCCCCCTCCTTTTGCCTGCGTGCTCTTGGTCGCCCCCTCCTTTTGCCTGCGTGCTCTTGGTCGCCCCCTCCTTTTGCCTGCGTGCTCTTGGTCGCCCCCTCCTTTTGCCTGCGTGCTCTTGGTCGCCCCCTCCTTTTGCCTGCGTGCTCTTGGTCGCCCCCTCCTTTTGCCTGCGTGCTCTTGGTCGCCCCCTCCTTTTGCCTGCGTGCTCTTGGTCGCCCCCTCCTTTTGCCTGCGTGCTCTTTGTCGCCCCCTCCTTTTGCCTGCGTGCTCTTGGTCGCCCCCTCCTTTTGCCTGCGTGCTCTTGGTCGCCCCCTCCTTTTGCCTGCGTGCTCTTGGTCGCCCCCTCCTTTTGCCTGCGTGCTCTTGGTCGCCCCCTCCTTTTGCCTGCGTGCTCTTGGTCGCCCCCTCCTTTTGTCTGCGTGCTCTTGGTCGCCCCCTCCTTTTGCCTGCGTGCTCTTGGTCGCCCCCTCCTTTTGCCTGCGTGCTCTTGGTCGCCCCCTCCTTTTGCCTGCGTGCTCTTGGTCGCCCCCTCCTTTTGCCTGCGTGCTCTTGGTCGCCCCCTCCTTTTGCCTGCATGCGCTGTCATCTTTAAAGAACATGAGATACATCATTGTTCACTATAGGTTTTTGTATCAGTTGCTTCTTTTTTTTTAAAGGGCATCTGTCACCAGGTTTTTGCTCCCCCATCTACGAGCAGTATAATGTAGAGACCGAGACCCTGATTCCAGCAATGTGTCATTTATTGAGCTGTTTGCTGTCATTTTGATAAAACCAATGTTTTCTCTGCTGCAAATCTAGCAGTTATACAGAGCTCATGAATATGCTGGACTACCTGACAGAATGCCAAGTAGTACTGTAATGATAATCTACTGCTGATTAAATGGTTATTTTAACAAAACTACACTAAGCAGCCCAGTAAGTGACACCGCTGGAATCAGCATCTCTGCCCCTACACTATGCTGCACTTCAATTAGATGGCAAAAACCTGGTGAGATATTCCCTTTAACATCTGTACTCTATTCCAGTTTATCCATTATATGGTCAGGACAGATTTTTATCCACAGGAAGTATACACTGAATGTTCATATTATATGACAGGAAGCAGAGATACTGAAAAGCCAAAGGAATTGATCCTAAAATTACATTAGAAAATAGGTAAAATAAAATGTATTTGCCTAAATCTGGGAATGATGACCTGTTCAAAAGCGAGCCTGGCCCAGAATTACCTGTTATATCCTAAATAATTAAAGCGTAATTCTGGACCATATTTAAATCTATACAATAGAAATCCTCCCTAATTTTCTTATTTAGAAAATATTTGTTTGTTTTAGTTATTTATGTGTAGATGATGATGTGTGATTTGTGATATGTTAAATATTTAAAAAAAAAATGTAATAAAAATAATAAAAAAAAAACAAAAAACCAAGCCTGGTGTGGGAAAACTGCATATGATAATGAAAGTTTCTTTGTTTACCTAATAAAACCACCACTGCTCATCGCCACCACGGTCTTTATCATCCACGACTGCTCCTGTGACCACTGCAGCTAATCCTTCCGCACCAAAACCAATGCATACTGCACTTTATTTGGCTTCAAATCCCCTTTTGTATTATGAATAGATTTCTGGTATTTATTTATTACTTTTTTTTTTTTTTTCTTTTTATTATTATATTGATTTATAAAAACTTTGGTATAAATTCCTCTCTAAAGCCCGCTTTACACACTACAATATATCGGCGAGGTCACGTCGTAAGTGACGCACATCCGGCATCGTAAGGTACATTGCAGTGTGTGACAGATACGTGCGATTGAACGTTAAAACGTTCATCGCACGCACGTCGTTCATTCCTCATGAATTGAACGTCAGATTGTTCATCGTACCCCGGGGTAGCACACATCGCAGTGTGTGACACCCCGGGAACGATGAACAGATCTTACCTGCGTCCCGCGGCTCCCGGCCGCAATGCGGAAGGAAGGAGGTGGGCGGGATGTTTACGTCCCACTCATCTCCGCTTCTATTGGCCGGCTGCCGCGTGACGTCGATGTGACGCCGAACGTCCCTCCTACTCCAGGAAGTGGATGTTCGCCGCCCACAGCGAGGTCGTATGGACGGGTAAGTACATGTGACTGGGGTTAATCGTTTGCGCAGCACATTCAACAAAATTGAACGTGCCGCACATACGATGGGGGCGTGTCACATCGCATACGATATCATATGCAGAATCGTAACATGTAAAGCTGGCTTAAAGGTGGCCTTACACGCTGCGACATTGCTCAAGCATTCTCGTTGGGGTCACAGAATTTGTGACGCACATCTGGTCGCTTTAGCGATGTCGTTGCGTGGGACACCTATGAGCGATTTTGAATTGTCGCAAAAACGGTCAAAATCGCTCATCGGTGACATGCCCCCCTATTCTCGAATATCGCTGCTGCTCGGTGTACGATGTAGTTTCTCGTTGCTGCGGCAGCACACATCGCAACGTGTGACACCGCAGGAACGAGGAACCTCACCTTACCTGCGGCTGGCCACAATGAGGAAGGACGGAGGTGAGCGGGATGTTACGTCCCGCTCATCTTTTCCCCTGTGCTTCTATTGGGCGGTGGTTCAGTGACGCTGCTGTGACGTCGAACGAACCGCCCCCTTAGAAAGGAGGCGGTTCGCCGGTCACAGCAACGTTGCAGAGCAGGTACAGTTAGGTCCAGAAATATTTGGACAGTGACACAAGTTTTGTTATTTTAGCTGTTTACAAAAACATGTTCAGAAATACAATTATATATATAATATGGGCTGAAAGTGCACACTCCCAGCTGCAATATGAGAGTTTTCACATCCAAATCGGAGAAAGGGTTTAGGAATCATAGCTCTGTAATGCATAGCCTCCTCTTTTTCAAGGGACCAAAAGTAATTGGACAAGGGACTCTAAGGGCTGCAATTAACTCTGAAGGCGTCTCCCTCGTTAACCTGTAATCAATTAAGTAGTTAAAAGGTCTGGGGTTGATTACAGGTGTGTGGTTTTGCATTTGGAAGCTGTTGCTGCGACCAGACAACATGCGGTCTAAGGAACTCTCAATTGAGGTGAAGCAGAACATCCTGAGGCTGAAAAAAAAGAAAAAATCCATCAGAGAGATAGCAGACATGCTTGGAGTAGCAAAATCAACAGTCGGGTACATTCTGAGAAAAAAGGAATTGACTGGTGAGCTTGGGAACTCAAAAAGGCCTGGGCGTCCACGGATGACAACAGTGGTGGATGATCGCCGCATACTTTCTTTGGTGAAGAAGAACCCGTTCACAACATCAACTGAAGTCCAGAACACTCTCAGTGAAGTAGGTGTATCTGTCTCTAAGTCAACAGTAAAGAGAAGACTCCATGAAAGTAAATACAAAGGGTTCACATCTAGATGCAAACCATTCATCAATTCCAAAAATAGACAGGCCAGAGTTAAATTTGCTGAAAAACACCTCATGAAGCCAGCTCAGTTCTGGAAAAGTATTCTATGGACAGATGAGACAAAGATCAACCTGTACCAGAATGATGGGAAGAAAAAAGTTTGGAGAAGAAAGGGAACGGCACATGATCCAAGGCACACCACATCCTCTGTAAAACATGGTGGAGGCAACGTGATGGCATGGGCATGCATGGCTTTCAATGGCACTGGGTCACTTGTGTTTATTGATGACATAACAGCAGACAAGAGTAGCCGGATGAATTCTGAAGTGTACAGGGATATACTTTCAGCCCAGATTCAGCCAAATGCCGCAAAGTTGATCGGACGGCGCTTCATAGTACAGATGGACAATGACCCCAAGCATACAGCCAAAGCTACCCAGGAGTTCATGAGTGCAAAAAAGTGGAACATTCTGCAATGGCCAAGTCAATCACCAGATCTTAACCCAATTGAGCATGCATTTCACTTGCTCAAATCCAGACTTAAGACGGAAAGATCCACAAACAAGCAAGACCTGAAGGCTGCGGCTGTAAAGGCCTGGCAAAGCATTAAGAAGGAGGAAGCCCAGCATTTGGTGATGTCCATGGGTTCCAGACTTAAGGCAGTGATTGCCTCCAAAGGATTCACAACAAAATATTGAAAATAAAAATATTTTGTTTGGGTTTGGTTTATTTGTCCAATTACTTTTGACCTCCTAAAATGTGGAGTGTTTGTAAAGAAATGTGTACAATTCCTACAATTTCTATCAGATATTTTTGTTCAAACCTTCAAATTAAACGTTACAATCTGCACTTGAATTCTGTTGTAGAGGTTTCATTTCAAATCCAATGTGGTGGCATGCAGAGCCCAACTCGCGAAAATTGTGTCACTGTCCAAATATTTCTGGACCTAACTGTATGTGCGTGTGATGCTGCCGTAGCGATAATGTTCACTACAGCAGCGATCACACGATATTGCATGTACGATGGGAGCGAGTGCTTTCGCGCTCAACATCGCTAGCAATTGCTAGCGATGTCGTAGCGTGTAAAGCGGCCTTTATTAGCCAATAACATTTCTCTAGCTGGTCAGATACAGCCTTATTGTGCCTTTTTTTTTTTTTTTGTGGACTACAGTGTTTTTGGTTTGTTTTTATTAACATAACTGTCTAAATATTATGGGCCCTAGTGTCTGATTTTGGTGCACAGCCATGTTGACATTGTTGGCATCATCATCAGATCACACACTGGTGATGAATTTATCCGTTAAGAAATAGGTTTTCTTCATCGTTCCTATGGGAGACCCAGACCATGGGTGTATAGCTACTGCCTCCGGAGGACACACAAAGCTACTACACTCAAACGTGTAGCTCCTCCCTCCTAGCATATACACCCCCTGCTAGCCAGTCCTAGCCAGTTTCATGCTTTGTGTCAGGAGGATCACACACACACATGCATCCTTTTTTGATTTTTCATTTTTTCTAAAAGATTTGGAAGAAAAGCGGGTCCACTGGACCCCCGGCATGTCCCTTCACACCCCCCTGGCGGCGGTGCTGTTAAGGTTGATTCAGGGCAAGAGCCCTTCATGCCGCGCTCCTTCACCATCCCTTAGGGGCTCTGGCTTGAAGTTAGAGCCCACACGGTTCTCACTGCCTTGCAGGAGACCGGCCTCCATCCGCAGCCCTTTGGCAGGACCCTGCTGGACGGAGCACTGGACCCCCACCCCACCCAGGGACTGGGCCCTGCGTCTCAAAGCTAAGTATAGAGACGTTATTCAGAGGGTCCTTCTGCAATGTGGGGCACTTTATTGGGGGGACAGTGATTTTCTTTGATAATGCTGCTTTTCACTGTGTTCCGGCCGGTTCCACGGTTTTTACTGTGTACCGCGCCGATGATGCCTGATTTTCGGCCGCATGTATAACTCTAGGCCCCGGCTTCAGCCGTGGCCTAGTTTCGTTTCGTTCCCCTGCATGTCAGTCATGCAGGGGGACACTGCAGCGCCGCCCACCGGCCGCTCTGCACAGGGGAGGACACTCCTTTTTGAGGAGATGATTCCCTCCCCTGTACATCTCCTTAGCCCTCCGATTCCCGCTCCTGGGTTAACCCCCGCCCCCCCCTCACTCGGGCGCCATTTTCTCAGCGTTCTTAGTACGCTGGTCGGCGCTGGTTGCTCTGCAGTGCAGAGGGAGTGGATATCTGGCTGGGGGTCCAGGCTTGGAACCCGGGGGGCATTCATAATAGCGGCCTGATAAGTCACAACCTCTGGTTGTGCACTTTTATACACTAGCAGGGCATTCTGAAGGAGTTAATTCTTTATTATAGAACCTCCTCCTCAGCAGCATGTCTCACACTAGGAGCAAAGCTCCAAGGCTGTACACTACATGTTCTGCATGTAGGCATATTGTCTGAACTAGCACAGACCCACACTGTAATGGTTCTTCTGTGGTGGTACCTCAGCCTGGAGTCTCCCCGGGCTGAACCCCTCTCTTGGGTATTCTAAACATTCTAGACAGAGCCCCCCACCTCTGCAGCATGTCTCACAGAGCGAGGCTGCAGGCTTGGTAGTCTCGTACGGCTCTACCGAGCTCATAACCACTGTGGCCCCTCAGCTTGGAGGCTCATTTATGGTCCCTCCAGCTCCTCCGGTTTCGGTGGCTGACCCCTGGGGGAATCTTTTTTCCAGGGGTCGGCTGTCCCTGCACTGCTGAGCATGCAGCACCCTTCTCAGGGCGTTTTCTGCTCGCTCAGCAAAGCTCACAGACCCCGTCCTCCTCACAGGGAGACGTAGGGTCCCCTGTACTCCCCGTCCCGCAGCTCCGATTACGAGCTGACTCACTGGGCGAGGAGGATGTCTCTACCAGGGGCTCGGACGCTACTTTAGGTACTTTGATCCGTCCGTAGGTGACGCGGATGCGAATGATTGGATTGCGTCCATTATACTTGTACTGGACCTCCATCCGCCTGTATCAGGGGAGTATTCCCCGCTGGCAGAAAGGCATCAGTATACCTTTCACAGGACGAGGAGCGTGTTCCTTAACCACTCCAGTTTTCAGCCCGCTGCGTCCGAGCCCACAGCCTGTCCTGCAGATCCCACAGCGGGGTTCTGCTGCCTGTCTCCCCCTCCCATCAGAGGTGGTCAAGGAGTGAACTCATTCGCCAGGGGTGGCCACTCCGGTGTCTAGACTTTCAGCCCGGATAGTTGTATCAGTGGCTGACGGCACCTCTATAAGGATCCCACGGTACATTAATTTTGTACTGGACCTCAATCCGCCGGAGTTACCTTATCTAGGGGAACACTATGTGTGTTCCTTAACCACTCCAGTTTTCAGGCCCTGTGACCAGCCCAGGGTCCGCTCTGACAGTCGCTTCCCATGAAGCGTGATTCTGAGGACTGTGTTTCCCCTGTCCACCAATAGTGGTCAAAAGGTGGGCTCATTCACCTCAGGTGGCTCAGCCTGGACCGTTACGTCAGTGGCTGATGGCTCCTCAGAGGAGATGCTTTCCCTCACAGGGACGCTATGCCCAAGACGGTTGCCTGAACTTCCAAACTTCAGTCTTCTCATCCTCTGCCAGGTCTGCCATGCTGGACACCGCACGGCGGTGGTCTTGGCTACTTCCTCACTATCCGCAGGCTCCTGTGGCTTCGGAAATGGAAGGCAGATACCTCTATAGAGGTTCCTTGCTGGGCTCCCCTTTGGTGGGACCAGTCTCTTCGGAACCAACTGGATGAAATTTAGGAAGCTCTTGGCGAGGAGAGTTCTTCCTTGCCACAAACCTAAACCAGGGATCCTGTCCAGGGCAGGAATCAGTTGAGGTTTCGGTGGTTTCCGTTCCTCCATCTGATCGTCCTCTAGCTCGGCCTAGGTTCATAGAACCAATTGGCTTGAAGCTGCGTCTTCAGAAGACCGCAGGAGATGCTGCCACTTAGTCAGCTTCCTCCGAGCTATCTAGCCTCGCCAACCTCCTCCTGGTCGGTGGCAGGCTCCCTCCACTTGGCGACGTATGGTTCTAACACGTCTCCGTTCAGTGGGGGCGGGATATATCTCCCATGGCTACAGGATGGAATTCTGTCCACCCGCCAAACAGATTTTTTCTGTCACCCCCTCCCGGCTCCAAGGCCGCCGCCTTCTCACAGGCCGTGGCATTTCTTGCAGGCCAATGGAGGAATTGTACCGGTTCCCGACTGGGAACGGTTCTGAGATTTTTGTTTAAATCTATTTCTAGTACCCGAAGAGGGCGGTGCCTTCCGACCTGGATCTTTAGCTTTTCAAGCATGGTCAGGTGTGACGTGTTCACATGGAGTCTCGGTCTTGTTCCGTGTGTTTTTTTTCACCGGATCAATCAAGAACCCAAGGAGATTCCCTAGCAGCCATCGGCATCACACATGCTTTTCTGCAGGGGTCAATCGCAGTTTCACACCAGCGTTGACTACGTTTTGCCATCGGAGTGGTCCAATTCGTGGCTCTTCCCTTGGGGTTAGCCACGGCCCCTCGAGTATTCTCATTGGGGCTGCTGTGATTAGGGTCCTGCACCCCTAGGGATTGGCAGTGATCGTTTGCCCTGGACGGCCTTCTTCTCGGGGCTTCATCCAGTGCAGACTCTTAGCAGAGTACTTTGCTTACTCTCGCCAATCTAACCTATTCGGGTGGCTTGTCATTCTGTTCAAGTCCACTCTGACTTCGAACCAGAGGTTCTCAGGGACGCAATTCGAGACTCTGTCGGCTCTTGTAAAGCTGCTCTTAGTCGATCAGTAGTCCCTCCGCTGGCGGTCGACGTCGTTCTATCAGACACCAAATCCAGGTGCTGGTCAGACGGTGGCGTCAATGGAAGTGATTCCTTGCCCAATTTCTCCTGCGTCCTCTGAGACTGGATGTTTTCCGCTGCACACGCGAACTCCCTCCTTCCACGGGGTGGTGGCTTTGCCACTGACCAGGGGCTCGTTTTCAGTGGTGGTTTCGGCCACTCTGTCTCAGGGACTTCCTGGCCCCGTCCCGGGTGACCCTCACCAGGGTGCTGGTCTTTCCGCCTTGGGAGCAGTATATCTCCATCATTGGGCTAGAAATCAGAGCTGTATTTCTAGCTCTCTAAGCCTTCACCATCTGTTGGCGGCTAGGCACATTCGAGTCCAGTCGGACAACGTGACAGCGTTTTCCTACATCATCTTCCAGGGCGGGACACTCAGCCGCCTGGCAATCTTAGCGCCTCAACATTCTTCAGTGGACAAGGGACTCCTAGTCCACCGTATCCGCAGCCCACATCCTAGATGTCAAAACTGCGAGGCAGACTATTTCAGCTGTCCAACCGTGGTCCACAATCCTCAGGTTTTGCGGTAGACACACTGGTTCATGTTTGATCCCAGCTTCGTCTCTACCTCTTGCCCAGAGTCCTGCGCAAGATCAGTAAAGGGGGCCGTCGGGTCATTCTTACTCCAGACTGACCCAGGCAGGCTTGGTACCCTGACCTGCTCCTTCTGTCCGTTGGGTTGCCATGGCATCTTCCGGACCGTCCAGACCTTTTCTCAAAAGGTCCGTTTTTTCCGTCAGAATTCTGGATTCTCAGATTGACGGCGTAGCTATTGAGTCCTGGATCTTGGCGACTTCTGGTATCCTTCCTGAAGTCATCTCCGCTATGACTCGAGCCCCAAAGTGTCCTTGGACCTTTTTAGCCTTGCCGACCCTCCTGTCCCTTCCACAGTCCGGTCTACAGCTAGGACTATCCCTCATTAAGGGACAGGTCTCGGCTCTGTCAGTATGTGCCAGCGGCGTATCGTCCGGCTGGCTCCGGTGCGCTCCTTTAAGGGCGCATCTCACATCATTCCGCCTTTCCGGCGGCCTATGGAGCCCTGGGACCTTAATCCGGTCCTCCCGGTTCCCGGAAACCCCCCTTTGCGCCTCTTAGGCAGGTTTCCTTGTTTCATCTTTCACAGAAAGTAGTCTTTCTGGTGGCTAGAATTTCCTGCCAGGGAGTTCTGGCTGCACTCTCTCTGAGTCACCCCCTTTTTGGTCTTTTGCATCAAGACAAGGTGGTCTCCGTCCGACTCCGGACTTTTTTCCTTAAAGTGGTTACTGCTTCCACCTTATCCGGGGCAATTTTCCTGCCTTCCTTTTGTCCGGCTCCTGTTCATCGCTTTGAGGAAGCGTTGCATATCCTGGATCTGGTGCGGGCGCCCCGGATCTATGTGTCTCGCACCGCCGTTATTAGGCGGTGCACCTCTCTCTGGTACTGACTGCTAGTCAACGTAGCGGTCTCTCGGCATCTAAGCCGACCCTGGTTCGTTGGCTTAGGTCGGCCATTTCCGAGGCCTGCCAGTGTACTCAAGTGCCTTCCCCGCCGGGGATCAGAGCACATTTGATCAGACCTGTCGGTGCCTTTTGGGCTTTCAGGCGCCAGGCTACGGCTCAGTAGGTCTGTCAGACTGCAGCTCGAATTAGTCTGCATACTTTTTCGAAGCTCTATCCAAGGCATTCTCTTGCTTTGGCAGACGCGGGCTTGGGCAGACGCATCTTTCAGGCGTCTGTCGCCCATTTGTGAAGTTGGGTTTGCCTGCTTCTCAGTTGTCTGTTTATTCCCACCCATGGACTGCTTTAGGACGTCCCATGGTCTGGGTCTCCCATAGGAACGATGAAGAAAAAGAGAATTTTGTTACTTACCGTAAATTCTTTTTCTTATAGTTCCGTCATGGGAGACCCAGCACCCTCCCTATTGCCTGTTGGCAGGTTTCTTGTTCCGTGTGTCTTCACCGGCTGTTATTGTTGTAGACAGACGTTCCGGTTCTTCCGGATTTTACTCTGTCTCTTCTTGTGGGTGGATGTCCTCCTTCAGCTTTTGCACTAAACTGGCTAGGACTGGCTAGCAGGGGGTGTATATGCTAGGAGGGAGGAGCTACACGTTTGAGTGTAGTAGCTTTGTGTGTCCTCCGGAGGCAGTAGCTATACACCCATGGTCTGGGTCTCCCATGACGGAACTATAAGAAAAAGAATTTACGGTAAGTAACAAAATTCTCTTTTTTTCCATAGTGTCAGTAATTTCTCCCTCCTTAGGCCTAAATTTTAAAAAATTTTGAGGCAAGAAAACACTTTAAGGCTACTGTCATACGGTGTTTGGCTCTAAACTCTCCGAGTGTCATGGCGGCATCTGACGCTGTTCACACTGCAGAGTCTGACATTCCGCACTCTGCCTTCTCTGGTGCTTCTGAGTTGCACAAACAGGCTCGGACATTGTTTAGCTTTGTGGTCATTAGTGATCAGTCTTGCAGGAGTTAATTTCTGCTAGCCTGCTGGTTACCTCACAGATCACATGTTGTGGGAGTCCTATCACAGTTACTCCCTTCCTTTTTAAGATGGTGGAGCCTGTCTTCCCATGCTGACTATAGCTTTTGCTAAACCAATCAATGAGCTGTTGTTTTCCAGTTGTTGGTGATTTATTGTGTGCTGTGGAAATCCCTCTTGTCGTCTAGTTATTTCCTCCCTGCTCTTTATTTCCTCCTTATCATGTATTTTCTTGTATCTCTGTGTGCTAGCTGTGTGATACGAGTTTTGGTTTCCCTGTTTGTCTCTATCTGTGGGTTCAACCACTCCTTTACCAGTCCTCCCCTGGGGTGAGGGAATGGGGGTATAAGATCAGGAACAGCGCAAGGAAGGCAGTCCAGACATCTTCACCATTAGAAGTATCTCTGTGATTAGGGACTGCTAGGGCCCCCTTGCCTGAGGACCACTTTGGGAGTCCCGGTCCCCTGTTATCAACACACACACACACATATGACAGTTACGTTCCCACAGTAAGTTTTTGGTGACTTTTTGATGATACAGATTTTCCGCACCCATTAAGTAAAATAGGTTACTTGCATTTAATCGAAAATCCGCAGCATAAAACCTCACTAGAAGCTCATCATGGGAACATAACCTAAGCATAAAGTTGGGACAGCTTCGGGAGTATCCTTGTAGTATTTTGTCACAGAAGGAAAGAACGTTTCTGTCTTTCTTAGGTCCCCAGATGGCAGAGCAATCCCTCATTCCTAATCCTAAATAATCTAAAAATCCTAAATAACCTAAAAAATCCTAATAATATACTGTGGCTTCCCTGCTTTTTATTTAATAGATGTGATTCCATTTTGGCATAAAATATACATCCATCACATGGACTTCCTGAAATGATGTGCTTGAAATTCCATGCACAACCAGCAGATGTCACTGTTGTTGCACAGAAACATTTTGGGGGAAAAATAGAAATAAAAGGCCAAAGCTTAATTTATAAAGGAATTATCACCCACGTTACAATCCCGGTTGTTTCTTATGAGAAACATCATTTGAATTAAAGAGGTTCTTGACCCTCATTATTTTCGCTCGCTATAGTAATATATTTATATAACAGATTAATAGATGGTATTATTCTAATTATATGAACTGTGATAAAAGTGAAGCACGAACTTTACAATATTAAAATAATTGCAGATAACAGCCCCCCCCCCCCTGAATATGATTTGTTAGACAGTCATTATATTTCTCGCAGTACGGCAATTAGTGTGTTAACCCTTTCATTTCTGATAACATTAATATTGGAAATTGCTATTTATGTAATTCTGTCGTTTTTCACTGTCCCATACACTGGCCGTAAAGGAAATGTGTCATGGATTCCAGACATAAAATATACACTGGAGATCAAAATTAGAGAACAATGTCTGATCACTTGTTTTTTTTTTTCAGAAATAATGTAATCTACATTTATCAATAGTTGAAGGTTTTTGTAAGGGGTGCTCCATGCCACTAGAACAGGGTTTTACAAAAAGGTCCAAAGTTTATCAACATAAAAGTTTTATTTTGCCCAAAACGTGATGATCATAATTAGAGAACAGCAATGACTGTAGCACAGAGAAAGATTATAACTCCATTTTCTGAAGGTAATAACAGTCACCAATCAGTAGGACACGTACAGGTCTTTGCTGTGAATGACTTCAGCACTTCTGCGGCCACAGGACATCACTAGTCTCTCACACTGCTCTGGTGGGATTTTGGTCCACTCTTCATCCAGTCTCTTCCACAGTTCTTTGACCATTGTGGGTTTCTTGGCCATAACTCTGTCAACAAGGATTTTCCAGAGGTTTTCTATTGGGTTTAGATCAGGACTCTGGTCTGTGGCCATTTCATCGTTTTCTGTTTCAAGTAACTGCTTTACCCGTTTTGCTGTGTGACGGGGGCATTGTCCTGCATGAAAATTGCTGGCTAACTGCGTGATAAACGCAAGTAAGAAACCACGTGTTGTGGAAGAAGGTTCTGATACACACTTGCATTCACTCTGCCATGTAGCTGTATGAGACGTCCATCTCCTGCTGCAGAAAACATTCCCCAAACCATGACGCTTCCTACACCACCTTTCATTGACTTCTTAACTCACTTTGGGTTCAGTCTTTCCCCAGTTTGTCGACTAACATAATGTTTCCCATCAGACCCAAATAAATTAAACTTTCTTTCATCACTAAAATGAAATGTGGATCACTTCTCCACTGTCCACACAACATGCTCCTTACCAAAGGTGATTCTAGCCTTTTTGATTCTTTCTGCTAATGAGGTTTGGTCACTGCAGAGTGGGCTTACAGTCCAAATGCTCTTAAACATTGTGACACTGTATGATGAGACAGATCCTTACCCTGTTCAATGCTGACCTGAGGAGCAATTCCAGCTGCAGTGTTAAAATGATTACCCTTGGAGATTTTCTGCACTTTCCTGTTTTCTCTTGCATTTGTCTTTCAAGAGCGACCAGCCTTCTTGGGGAACTTGAAAGAGTTTGTGATGTTGTAAAGATACAATATTCTTGGAATCACAGACTTGGAACAACCAACTTCTCTTGCTATGGCTGATAGGGTCACCCCTTTTGTCTTCATCTGGACAACCTGCTGCCAGAGGGTTTCAGTCGCTTTGGAACGGCACACCATTTATGCAAAGTCAGTGCAAACTGGAAAGTTAGACTGCCAGTTACATAGGATTTGTCAAATAAGTAATGAAATTATCCCCAGGTGCCAGATTAACACCAATAATTTGCAGGTATCTGAAAGTTCTCTCTGATTTTGATCAATGTTCTTTTTCATTTATCTTATGCACATTTCTATTATGTGCTTAAGAATAAATTGAATTTATTCTTAAGATTAAAACCTCCTAGTTTACTCATGTTAGGATATAATCACATAGGACTACACAATGACCTTAACATTTAAGAAATTATGTGTTGTTCTCTAATTTTGATCTTGTGTGTGTGTGTGTGTGTGTTACGGGCGGCGAGCGTCTGGGAGTGGGCCCACTCGGCCGTACACCGAACTCCCCTGAAGGCGTAACCAGTAGCGAACCCCTTTACAGGAGCTGTATGGCGCAGCAACAGGGGGCCTAAATGCACGACTGTCAGGATCCAGTGGTGAGCGGGTCTCACGGACAGCTGGAGTCTCTTAATGTTCAGTGCTGACGTGCTTGGATGTGGCAGCGCAGAGATGATAACTTGGACTTGGCAACACGGTCATGGAGGCTCGGACGCAGCGGCTCAGATGTGGCGGCTCGGACGTGGCGGCTCGGACGTGGCGGCTCGGACGTGGCGGCTCGGACGTGGCGGCTCGGACGCAGCAGCACAGAGGTGGCGGCTCAGATGTGGCAACATGGAGGAGGTGGTAGAGATCAGGCTCTAGGACGAGACACAAGTTAGGAACACGAGACCGGTACTAGGACACAATTAGCAGAACTAGACACAGTAGTGTAACGGGACCTGAGAACTAGCAACACACTAACTAGTAGGAAACATTGCGCAGGCACCTCCTGTAAGGGAAGCTGTCTTAAAAAAAAAAAAACCAAAACTTTTTTAACCCTTTCACGACCAGCCGATTATGCGCTTTCCGTTTTTTTTTCGAGAGCCGTAACTTTTTTTTATTTTTCCGTCAATATAATCATATGAGGGCTTGTTTTTTGCTGAATGAGATGTAGTTTTAAACCAATCCATGAGTTTTACCATATCGTGTACTGGAAAACAGCCAAAAAATGCCAAATGCAGAAAAATTACAAACAAGTGCGATTTGCACGACTGAGATTTTATTCACAGTATTCACTATATGGTAAAACTGATGTGTGGGTGTGATGCCTCGGGTCAGTGCGAGTTCATAGACTCCAAACATGTATAGGTTTACTTTTGTCTAAGGGGGTACAAAAGAAATCAGAAGTTTGTCCGAATAAAGAAGAGAACGTTTTGTGCCATTTTCCGTGACCCGTAGCGTTCTCATTTTTCGGGATGTATGGCTCAGTGACGCCTTATTTTTTTCGACGTTTTTAACAGTACCATTTTTGCTCTGATGTTATGTTTTGATCGTATGTTATTACATTTTGTGCAAAATTTGCGACAACCAAAAAACATCAATTTGGCATTTGGAATTTTTTTTGCCGCTACGCCGTTTACTGATCACATTGAGTTTATATTTTGATCGGGCATTTCTGAATGCAGCAATACCAAATGTGTGGGGGGGGGGTTTTAACCCTTTAATTTTCAATGGGATGAAAGGGGGGTGATTTTAACTTTTAGGTGTTTTTTTCTTTTTCTTTTTCTTTTACTAGTCCTCCTAGGGGACTATAAGAATCACCAGTCTGATCGCTCATTATTTTCTCCCGATCAGAGCAGCACCATTGAGACCGAGAGAAATGCTCACCTCTTGTAACCTGCAGTACTCGGCTGCTTGTTACAGGACCATGTGAGCTACAGGAGTCCTCACATGACCCTGTGCTGCTGTGAGAACCATCAGATCCACGTGATCACGTCACGTGACTTTCGGTGGCGAGCAGTGAGTACAGATCTACCGCGATTGCCATTGAAATGGCACTGTCACATTTTGTCAACGTCATTTAAGGGGTTAACAGGTACGTGTGGTTAACGATTCCATCTGTGCCTGCAAGGCACACGTCAGCTGTACAAATCAGCTGACAAGTGCGTGGATCCCCGCCAACAGCCCGTAGCAGCCGGTGGGGATTAATACTATGACCGCTAGGATGTAACTTTACTGCCCGCGGTCGTTAAAGTAACAGGTGACCTCAGGGATTGCTTCTGGGTAATGGGACGCTGGTCCTTTAAGAAAGGGGGCGTGGTCGTGCGCCCCTGCGGGCACTCATAGAATGACTGCGTGCAGCCTGGAAGCAGGAGGAGGCCGCGGCAGGGGCAGGAGAGGAGCAAGTGGAGCCGCCGGACAAGTGAGAGGGAGAGCCATCAAAATTGAAATCAGCGGGGGTCCAACTATAGGCACCCCCTTCAATCAGGTGACGGTGGCAGTCATGCGATACATGCGGCCTCTTCAATGTTTACAGCAGCTGCAGGTTGGTTTGTACTAACCTGCACCTTTTTTTTTTTTTTTTTTTTTTTTTTTTTTTTTTTTTTTTCCTCTTTTTTGAGTGTGTGTCTCTTATTAAAAGCATTACTACTTTGCTCTATTGACATTAATGAGCGACACTTTGGGGCACTTTGCACACTACGACATCGCAAGCCGATGCTGCGATGCCGAGCTCGATAGTCCCCACCCCGTCGCAGCTGCGATATCATGGTGATAGCTGGCGTAGCGAACATTATCGCTATGCCAGCTTCACATGCACTCACCTGCCCTGCGACGTCGCTCTGGCCGGCGAACCACCTCCTTATTAAGGGGGGCGGGTCATGCGGCATCATAGCGACGTCACACGGCAGGCGGCCAATAGAAGCTGAGGGGTGGAGATGAGCGTGACGTAAACATCCTGCCCACCTCCTCCCTTCCGCATAGCCTGCCGGGACGCAGGTAGGAGATGTTCCTCGCTCCTGCGGCTTCATACACAGCGATGTGTGGTACCGCAGGAACGAGGAACAACATCGTAACATCGGTCCTTCCCAATTCATGGAAATGACCAACGCTACACCGATGATACGATTACGACGATTTTGCGCTCGTTAACCCTAGAACGCATACCTGGGGCCTCGCAGGCCTGCTAGGTCATTTGTTTTCTATGGTAGATTGTTATGCTTGCACGTTCTAGGGTTAATTGTATCAAAAATGCTTTACACACTACGATGTCGAGAGCGACGCCGGATGTGCGTCACTTTCGATTTGACCCCACCGACATCGCAGCTGTGATGTCATAGTGTGCAAAGTACCCCTGAAGTATCTTGAACAATCACTTAAAAAAAAAAAAAAAAAAATAAAATAAAATACAGGTAATTAAAAACCAGCCATTTCAGTGGCAAAATCTCTTGCACAAGTGCCAAGTCCTCTTCAAAAACCTGATCAGAGATGTTATTTGTTCTCCTACAAGCTAATGTTGATGGCCTATTGTAAGGGTAAGCCAATTTTAAAAGGTTGGTTATTCTCCAGTGACCACATGGACCCTATGGGGCCTGTGAATTGGGGAGAGGGCTTGTTGTTGGACATCTGTGTCTCCTTCCCCCTCTGGCATCACAGTTTCAGTGGTTGAATACAAAGATGAAATTGGGTGCCATAGGTCCCTCCACCAGTCAACGTCTGCACCTGAATCTCAGCACAACAGACACGATAGTATCACTAAATCATTCCTGCTGCACAGAGCCTTAGTGCACCTGCTGTACAGGCCAGAGAAGCTTACTGCGGAAACAGGGTCAGAGGAGTAGCAAGTATATGTTGCTGCATTAAACTATGTGGGTGTCATAAGAGGCTTCGTACAGTTCTGGGGGTGACATCATCATACTTTGCTGGGGACATTGTGGGGTTGTAATACTGTGTGTACTGTGTGCAGTACATTTTTTTTGGTGGCACCATTGTTTGAGCGCCATCAAAGGGGCATCGTATGGGGGTGAGAATGCTAAAAGGCTTCAGTAGGTGCACAATACATGTTCATTTCCCGGTCTTCAAAGGTTGGATGGAATTCCCTTCTATGACTGTATGTAACATTGGCATCTCTGGTGGGGCACAGACATACACAGACGTGGCCGGACTGCGCCCTCACCCACCTGTATGCAGCTGTCCATGTGCTCTCCTGCTTTAGCCTGCTGCCAGAGTTTGTGCATGCCGCACAATCCCCTAGGAGCGTGCTTAGGGCGTGCACGCTCTTTCTCTGCTTTTAAAGTGTCAGCACACCATTACCTGAATACGCCTCTCAGCCTATGCCTGAGAGGCACTAGATAGAGGCACTAGATATTTAAGACATCCTCCCTTAGATGAGGTGCCTGAGCAACATTGTTAGTTTTAGTTCTTCTCTGCTTCCTAGCTAGTTGTCAGGTCTTCTGTATCCTGTGCCCGTTTCCTGTATGCCCACTACCCATATCTGTCTCGTTGTGCTTGCCTGTACCAGCTGCACTATCTGCATCAGGTGCCCAGGCTGCACCTGTCGATACCTTAGCCCATCCCTGCCCTGGGGGTTAGCTGCCACAGTCCCAGACACTGCCATGGGAGAGCCACCTTGGCATCTACTGGTAGTCAAGCCCATCCTCCCCATCGGAAGCTCTGGTGAATAACTGGTGGGCACTTAGTTAAGCCCCTTCCTTGTCAGGGTAAGCCTGGGTCCCCTCCTGTAGTCCAGTGGGTCCAATCCTGGCGAACATAACACTGTACTTATGTGCCATGCCGCTACCTACGCCATAAATATTTTTTGGGGAGGTGGAGAAACTGGGTAAGGGGCGGCCCAATTAATACTTCATAACCAACTGACATTTGTTGTCCAGCAGAGTTCACTTTCAGTAAGCCTCATAATGATCACAGGATTACAATGACAAATGAGATCTAGTAGAGAACACCGGGTCCACCACTTACAATATGTGAGATGTTACAGCTCACCTCCTCCCCCCTCTGTAAAATATCTTTGCACAGAACACAGCATACTTACAAACCACTCTCTTAGAAATAGAACAGGCCAGACCTTGACTTATTGTATATGTACCTACCCATCTTTAAATGCAATTGACAGCAGCTTAGGTAAAATAGCCATCCCGATAATCATGTGCAGAATTAAAAAAAAACACAAAAAAAATCTACAATTAAAAAGATAAAACAAATGTTTTGGCCTCAGTCATAAGCCAAGATCTTTTAATAATATATGCTTGATGTATTCTGTAAAAAAGGACTACAATTCCCTGAATTCTAGAGAACCTGCTGCCCAAACACTGGCCGCCTCATTCAGACACTGACACATTAACAATCAGAAAACAAAAAGAAGTAGCATCTAAACAGTGGATGAAAAAAGTATTGAACACGTCACCAATTTTCTAAGTAAATTTATTTCTAAAGTTGCTATTGATATCAATTTCTCACCAGATGTCTGTAAGAACCCATCCAATACACACAGGCAAAGAAATCAAACCATAGCTGTGCATAAATTAATATTATCTGCAAGAGCGAGAAAGGACAGAGAAAAAGTATTGAACTTGCTAATCAAACTGTATTTAATACTTAGTTCAAAAACCTTTGCTGGTGAGGAAGCTTCAAGATGCCTGTTGAATCGAGAAACTAGTCGCATGCATTGCTCAGATGTGATTTTTGGCCTAGTCTTCCACACAAACACTTCAAATCCTGAAGGTTCCATGGGCTTCTTCTACGAACTCTGAACCCATAAATTTTCTATTAGATTCAGGTCAGGTGATTGGCTGGGTCATTCTAGCAGCTTTGTTTTCTTTTTCTGAAACCAATTGAGAGTTTCCTTGGCTGTGTGGTTGGAATCCTTGTCTTGCTGAAATGTCCACCTTAGTGTCAGCATCATCATCCTGGTAGATGGAAGCCGATTGTATCTCTTGGTATATTTGTGTATTCATCTTCCCTTCAATCCTATGAAGTTTGCCAGTACTGTATGCTGAAAAACAGCCCCACACCATGATGTTCCCACCACCAAACTGCACTGTTGGTATGGTGTTTAAAGGTCTCCAAACATGGTTTGTATTATGGCATCCAAAGAGTTAAATTTTGGTCTCCTCTAACCAGACTATATTCTCCCAGTGTTTCACAAATTTGCTGAGTTGTTGAGCAATCATTAAATGCACTTGAACATGCTTTTTGTTCAGGAATGGAGTCTTGCGTGGTGAGCGTTCATACAGGGCATGTAAGTTGAGTGCATTGCTTATTATATTCTTTCAAACAATTGTACCTGCTGATTCCCGGTCTTTCTGTAGATCTACACAGGTAGTTATTGGCTCTTGGACCACTCTTCTGATTCTTTTAACTCTTCTATTTGCAGTCTTTCTTGGGAGCACCTTGTCTTAGCTGGTTTATGGTAAAATAATGTTCTTTCTACTTCCCGATTATGGCCCTAACAGTGCTCACTGGAACCTTCAGTAGTTTAAAAATTCTTCCTTAACCAATGCCTTCAGTATGGTTTGCAACAATAAGGTTGCAAAGGTCTTGAGACCGCTCACTGGTTTTACCCATCCTGAGATGTTTCTTGTGTGGCAGCTTGGTAATGAGACAACTTTTTATATTCCATGATATAAACCAGGCGATTATTTTTTTCTTTCAATAATTGACAATATTGCTTTTTAATTACTGATAGATTTCAGCTGGTGTCATGATTTTCCATTGCTTTTTCTATCTTTGTTCATGTATCCAAAACCTTTTTCCCTGTGTTATTTCTCATTTTCACACACAACTTTAATTTATGGATATCAATGGTTTGATCTTTCCTTGTGAGGATTGAATGGGTTGTTACCGACATCTGGTGAGAAACTCGTATCAATAGCACTTATAAAAATGTATACTGAACAAAAACAAACGCATCACTTTTTTTCAGTTTTTATTTTGTGCTCCCATTATTTTCATGAGCTCAACGCAAAGATTTAAGACTTTCTATTTACACAAAAGACATTCTTTTTTTTTTTTCTCAGATATTGTTCACAAATTACACATTTTAGGCTGCTTGCCCATGATCAGGGTTCATAGCGTTTAGGACGCAGTGTGTTTTTGCTGTGTCCAAAATGCTGTGTTATACAGTACAAGCACAATGGATGAGATTTCTAGAAATGCCATGCTCGCTGTGCTTGTTTTTCACGCAGCGTAAACTGTCATGCGGTGCGGCTTCCCAAGTCGCAGCATGTCAATTTATTGCTGTGGAGCCACAAGCATTCTCTGCAGGAAGAACAGAGAGAGACCACAGCAGCTGCAGTCTCCTACAGAGAGAACTTGCAGCTCCGCAGGAGAGGACGTGCTGCATCCTGGACACAGCATGTCTGGATCGTGGGCACGTACTCTTAGAGTGGCCTTTTATTGTGGCCAGCCTAAGGCATACCTGTGCAATAATCATGCTGTCTAATCGGCATCTTGATATGTCACACCTGTGAGGTGCAAAACAAGAATGCCGCGGAGACACCATCACATGTTTCTCAACGCTGTAAGGAAACTAGCCAGGCCTTTCACCGGGAAGGGCAGTCTCCAGTCAAGGAGACCACCTATGCCAAACATGGTATCCATCCACAGACAGCTGTTTCGGGGTATTTGCCCCTCATCAGTGTGGAGTAGGAATCTGGCTAGTGGGAGCAATGCCAAGTAGAAGACTATATAGGTATCTTGATATGTCACACCTGTGAGGTGGACGGATGAAGTGCTCACAAACACAGATTTAGGCCTGTTTCACACGTCAGTGAAAAACACTGACATTCTTCACTGACGTGTAAAACACGCACATGTCCCTCCGTGTTCCGTGATTCACGGCACACGTGGTTTGTCCATGTGCATTCCGTGATCCGTGATTGCATATGGACATTACTCACCTGCCTTCACTGCTGCTGTCCATGGTGCTGATCTCCTCGGCTCTGCAGCGTCCGCCCACTGCTCTCAGCACCTACTTCCTGGTCGGGTTTTCCTGCTCTCATGAATATTCATGAGCCAGGCAGGAGCTGCCGAGAGCGGAGGCTCCAGAGCGAATCGCAGGCAAGGTAAGTTGAAAATTTTTAATATTTAATATGCCTGTGATTTTCTTGTACATGTTTCACTGATCACACACGGATCACACCATAGTGTGGTCCGTGGGTCATCAGTGATGCCAGACAAAAACTGACATGTCTCCGTGCAGAATCACGGCCACGGGTGTACGCTGCACAGAGACACATTCAGTGAAAAATCACTGATGTGTGCGCAGACCCATATGTCAGTGATTCTGGTACATATAAAAAAAAAAACACAAACGTACCAGAATCCCTGACGTGTGAAAGGGGCCTTAGACAAATTTGTGAAGAATATTTGAGAGAAAAAGGCTTTTTGACTAAGGCCGGGGCCACACGGGGCACTAGTGCGATGCTGGCAGCACAGCAGGAGCCGAGTGTCATATGAGTCTGCCTGCATCTGAGCTCCGATCATGTGAGCAGACCTCAGCTGCGGGGGGCGGGCTGGCACGGAGGAAGGGTGGGAGGGATTTCTCTCCCTCTCTCCTCCGTAGTCGCCTATTGCCATTCTCGCACTGCACTGGCAGTACACCGGTGTACTGCGAGTGCAGTGCGATTTTTCTCTCGCCCCATTCACTTGAATGGGTGCGAGAGAAAGAGTCTCAGCTTACAATCGCAGCATGCTGCAATTGTTTTCTCGGTCCGAATAGGTCTGAGAAAAATAATCACTCATGTGCGCTGTCACACAGGCTAGAATTGGTCCGAGGGGAATGCGATGTTTTATCGCGCTCCACTCGCACCGATTTTCTCGCCGTGTGGCTTAGGCCTTAATAGAAGTTTTAGATCTTTGAGTTCAAAACAAAAGTGTTGCGTTTTTATATTATTGTTCAGTGTGTGTGTGTGTGTGTGTGTGTGTGTATATATATATATGTATATGTATATGTATATGTATATGTATATGCATATGTATGTATATATATATATATATATATATATATATATATATATATGTATATATATATATATATATATATATATATATTCATTCTCTCTCTCTCTCTCTCTCTCTCTCTCTCTCTCTCTCTCTCTCTCTCTCTCTCTCTCTCTCTCTCTCTCTCTCTCTCTCTCTCTCTCTCTCTCTCTCTCTCTCTCTCTCTCTCTCTCTCTCTCTTGCAATATTTTTGAAAGACAACTACTGCATTATTTCTTTTGTACTGACTTAGATGGAACAGAATGAAGTTGCAGTAAAACCGGTGACTCCTTCCCTTTGGCCATCCATGACTCTCTGCCTCCTACCGGCCATTAACATCCGTGTTTTCTGCTTGATCTAGCCGCAGTTTCTGTCACAGATGTCAGATGACTATACACCCACTTGCTGGCTGCTGTGGCTCCTGTAAGCCGTCCCTAAATGCAGGAGACAAGCTGTTCGCGGAGACATTTGACGTTTTTACGGATGTAATAAATGAGGGACCGCGGTTAGCCACAGAGGAGACGCAGCAGCTACTTCCACAGTTGAGAGCAGATTCATGGCGTGTCTGGCAAATTGCACCAGAACACAAGCGGAAAGAAATCCTCTTGCATCTGACTCAATAGAGTCTCACACTTTTTTTTGTTTCTGCTCTCCCTGGAATCTATTTTTTTCTCTAGTCATTCACTAATAAAATCTTGTTTGCCAGTGGAGAAGCCAAGTCAGCCTTGTCAAAGATGCTAAGTATCCTCACTGCTGGGCTTCACTTTGCCTTTGTTGGCACAGCGGTATTAAAACATGCCTAATAGGTAATGCCCTGCACATTCGCAGACCTTGCCTGGTATCTGGGAAGTGCAGCACTTTTTGTATTACATCTATATTTTATTTTATTGGATTTACATTTGAAGTCCCATCTATGCTCTCTCTGAGCTTCAGTTGTCCGTAGTGCCAATCATCTGCGTAGCTGTTGCATATCATTTACCATCTGCTGGCCTCCTTTCCATACATCAAATTGCTTTTGGCATTTATCCGTGAATAAGCAGCATCATTCAGTGTTTGCTCGCTGGCTAGCAGCTCCTGAGTATTGAAGCAAGCTGTGCCGCAAAAATAATCCTTTTTCTTTTCATATTTTCCCTGAACCCTTACAATAAAGGTAAATATCTCCTATCTGTAGGATACAGGAGAACGTATCAATCACTGGGAGTCCAATAGCTGGTGCCGCCGCCGATCTCAAGATCTTTGGCACTCCAATGGATAGGTAATAGCTTTTAATGTTGGGAATAACTGTTTAACAATCTATCCGGATTAATACTTATACTTAGGTTGTATGGTGAATGTTAATGGACAGCCATTTTCAGGTCTCTCCAGAAATGCTTAATTGGGTTTAGGTCAGGTCTCTGGCTGGGCCAGTCAAGAATGGTCACAGATTTGTTCTGAAGCAGCTCCTTTGTTATTTTAGCTAGTGCTTAGGTTCCTTGTCTTGTTGGAAGGTGAACCTTCGGCCAAGTCTGAGACTCTGGAAGAGGTTTTCTTCCAGGATATCTATGTATTTTGCCACATTCATATTTCTTTCAATTGCAACAAGTCATTCTGTCCCAAAAGCTGAAAAACACCCCCATAGCATGATGCTGCCACCACCATGTTTCACTGTTGGGATTGTATTGAGCAGGTGATGAGCAGTGCCTGGTGTTCTACACACATACCGCTTAGAATTATCACCAAAAAGTTCTATCTTCATTTCATCAGACCAGAGAATTTTATTTCTCATAGTCTGGGAGTCCTTTGTGTGTTTTTTTTTTTTTTTTTTTTGAAAACTCTATGCCGGCTTTCATAGTTCTTGCACTGAGGAGAAGCTTCTGTCGGGCCACTCTGCTATAAAGGCCTGACTGGTGGAGGGCTGCAGTTATAGTTGACTTTGTGGAACTTTCTCCCATCTCCCTACTGCATCTCCGAAGCTCAGCCACAGTGATCTGGGCTCTTCAGGGGCTCTTCTTTACCTCTCTCACCAAGGCTCTTCTCCCACAATTGCTCAGTTTGGCTGGGCAGCCAGCCAGGTCTAGGAAGAGTTCTGGTGGTCCAAAACATCTTCCATTTAAGGATTATGGAAGCCACTGTGCTCTTAGGAACCTTGAGTACTGCAGAAATTCTTTTGTAACCTTGGTCAGATCTATGACTTGCCAAAATTCTGTCTCTGAGCTCCTTGGGCAGTTCCTTTGACCTCATGATTTGTCATCTGGTCTGACATGCACTGTGAGGTCTTATATGGATAGGTGTGCGCCTTTCCAAATCAAGTCCTATCAGTTAATTAAACAGCTGGACTCCAATGAAGGAGTAGAACCATCTCAAGGAGGATCACAAGGAAGTGGATAGTATGTGACTTACATATTAGTGTCAGAGCAAAGGGTCTGAATACTTATGACCATGTGATATTCATTTTTCCTTTAATAAATTTGCAAAAATGTCTACACTTGTTATTTTTTTCTGTCAAGATGGGGTGCAGAGTGCACATTAATGAGGAAAAAAATGATCTTTTTTGAATTTACCAAGTGGCTGCAATTAAACAAAGCGTGAAAAATAAAGTGTAAAGGGGTCTGAATACTTTCTGTACCCACTGTACATATATTGCAACTGGTGCTTGTTATCTCAGTCGCCCCTTTAAATACAATAGTAGAAAAACTGTTTAGCACAAAATGGCCGTTCAAACCAAGCACAAGTGCTTGGTACGCCCTTGGTTTGGCCAAACAGCTCATGGCACCTTTCTACATACTTGTTTTCCATCTATGTCTGGCCTCTTTCTTAACGTCTCTGGCTTTGCAGGAATCAGATGTAGATTAAAAAGCTGCTGCTGTTGGTGGGCCCAGCTCGTTACCCCCCCCGCTCTTTGCTCTGATTAATATGATTGTTAAACAGTTACCACCAACATTTAAAGCTATTACCTATCCATTGACGTGGCGAAAATCTTGGGATCGGTGACGGCACCAGCTATTGGACTCCCAGTGATTGACAAGTCATCCCCTATCCTACAGATGGGAGATAACTTTCAAACTTGAGAATACCCTTTTTAAGATGAGCATTTTGAGTTTAACTAGAACTTGACTCTTAAAATGTTCATTTTAACATTTGACAGAAAAACTTTCAAAATGATACAGCCATTCTGAAATGGATTTTCAAAGCAAGTACACCAGTCCCATCAGATCTAGGGGATCTGTTAGTAATGTTTGGTCTGGTGACCGATCCTCTTTAATGTTTGGGCTATATGTTGATGAAACTTTAGTTATTACTATGGTTAAACGATTGCACATGACAAACATTACATTTCTAAATCAGAATAATTAAGTCTCTTCAGTATTAGATCAGAAAGACAGGTTGGACAGTAGTGTGAGCAGCCTCTTCTTACCTTAGCACCCCTAATATCTTTAATTTTAGATTAGAAAGAGAGAGTGTACAGCAGTATGAGTAGCCTCTTTGTACCTCAAATCTCCGGTTATACCCAGTATTAAATAAAGACAGGGAGGACAGCAGTGTGAGCAGTCTATTTTTACCTTACTTGTCCAGTTATTCCCAGTATTGGATCAGAAAGCCAGGGAGCACAGCAGTGTGAGCAGCCTCTTCTTACATACGCTTTCTTGTTTTCCTCAGTATTAGATCAGAAAGACAGGGCACAGCAGTGTAAGCAGCGTCCTCTTACCTCAGCACCCCTGATATCTTTAATATTAGATTAGAAACAGTGGGTGTACAGCAGTGTGACCAGCCTCTTCTTACCTCAGTACCCCATGTATGTCTGGCAAATGTACTTTTGAGCTTTAAGGTCAGGTTTCTGTCAGTATAACCAGATATCGAACATTTTAATTTACTATAGATATTATCTTCCACTTTCAAACAAATGTTTATTTCTTTGCTATTCTGGGAGAATCTCTAACGTCTACCGAACCTTAAATTTTAGCCTCATTAGGCCTTAATACTAAAGCCCAATACAATCCTGTCATTTATGGACAACGCAGCAGAATTATCTTTCTACAAAACCCTAAACTGATGCCGTTCTTTGAGATGAACCTGCGAGGACAGACAATCAATAAGCACAGATGCCTCGGCGGCCGCATTCTGAGACATATTTACCACCGTGCTGGGTTTTAAGTCTTGTCAGAAGGCATCCACGCTTGTTCCATCCCCGGCACTAAACCAAGTAATATATCACATGCCGAAATAAAGATGCACAATGCAACGTGATTGGAATTTCCATGTGTGTCTATATAGCTGCATTATGACTCTTAATTTTGCTTAGAAAGTGGCCGTTTTTTGGCTGCTGTTTGTGTATAATGTCTGATATCTGTACGTTATTACCCCAGTAAAATATGTGTGTGCAGGAATGCCGGTACTAAACATGACCGAAGCTGACTCCTAATGTGATGTATGGCCTCCGATACTGCCGGCTGCTTGGAATAATGCCATAGACTAAGGAAAATAACTCCGCGCATGTGGCTGATACATGGGACGGGGTATATTTTTCTGCTTATGTTGGCCGTTCTTATCAACACTATATTTATAGGAGCTATTTATTTTAAGACTTGTGGTTTGTGAATTCATTGCCTTGTTCTGCTTTTATTCGCAGGAAACAGTAGAAAGATTAGTCCAAGCCGACGTGTGCGAGGAGGCTCTGGTAAGAGAGATATCACACAAAAAAAGAGCAAGATACAGTCCCAACTGATAAAGGGTTAATATATCTAGGTCTCTGAGGGGTTAAAGAGAACCTGTCATTCGCGATAAGCGTGTGTGTGTATAATTTATCAGTATATTACAAAAGTAAGTACACCCTCATATTTTTTTTTAAAAAAAATATTTTATATCTTTACATGGGACGACACTGAAGATACAAAAATGAGCACTACTGTGAAGATTCTTTAAAGACCGATAAGGGATTATAGGTAGTTAGACTCGCCTATGCATGCTGCGCTACCGGCACAACTGTGACAGTAACATGTGGCTGTTGGTAGGTGGTCCTGACCGCAGGTTGGGATAGCTGGTGCTATCCGGTAGTGCGGGCTTTGGATGGAAGTTGCTGCCACTTCTGTGCAGGTTAGGGTACCTTGTGTCGTCCGGCGGTGCGTGCTGCGAATGGAAGCTGCTGCCACTTCTGCGCAGGTTAGGGTACCTGGTGTTGTGTTGTCCAGCAGTGTGGGCTTTGGATTGAAGCTGCTGCCACTTCTGCGCAGGTTATGGTACCTGGTGTCGTCCGGCAGTGTGGGCTTTGGATGGAAGCTGCTGCCAGTTCTGCGCAGGTTAGGGTACCTGGTGTCTGGAGGTTTGCGCTGCGGATGGAAGCTGCTGCCGCTCCAGTGTTACTGTGCCGGGGGGGCGTGATCAGGATGGGAGTTTGTGACTCGCCACCACGCGCTGAGATCCAGACCCCAACGACCCCGCTTGTGATTAGCCTCCGGCTCGCTAGGGAAAGTGCTAACCAGAAGCTCGGTATACATCTGCGGTCAGCAAGGGGTGACCTGTTGAAGGCTCTGAGATGTCAATGAGATCACTTCAGCACTAACCGCTCACTCCCAAAAGGGAGTGTAAACATAGGGATGAAAGGAGATAAATAATTGGGGGGGGGGGGGTTTGTGCACTGGTGATCTAAAATACAGACACAGAGCTGATTGATAGGTAGTTAAATTTACTAATAAAACACTGTTAATATAAAACATTACGCGTTTCTGGGATGATCTGTCCCCATCTTCAGGTGTCTATAAAATAAACAACTTATGATCCCATGTATGCCCCAGAGGATAAATTTTATTGTCCGATTTTTAACAATAACATTATTCAGAGTATGATTAATATTATTTCAATGTTTATCCATTATGGTTGTCTGTTATTCATTTGTTTTTATGATTTTTTTTGTCTCTGCCAATTTATCACCTGTAATTTTTAACTAATCAATCAACCCCATATGATTGGAGTCATGGGACACCAATGTGTTGCTATGGTAGCACAGGGTCAGCTGATGACCCCTAACTCTAGCATAATGTATTTTCTGTGAAAGCCGACAGACAAGCTGGCTCTCACAGGAGATGAACATTTCTGCTGATCAGAGACCTTTATCTGATTTAGTTCTTTTAAACAATTTTTTTCTATCTACTGGCTAACACGGTACAAAGATATATTTTACCTGGATGAAATTCGGAGCATTTTTTATGTATGAGAAAAATTTCTAACGTGTGAAGGAGGAATAAGATACCTCAAATTTGTTTGAAATTCGATGCCTCTTGATATATTTAGCACATCTCAGGCAGCGTTTACAGTAATGACTGAAATCTACTTCAGCCATCAGCTGATACAGACATATTTATGCCAATTTCTGCTGCAAGGTGAAGTGTATCCATCGGGCTTTGATTTGTTTGTAAAGTTTGTTTTTCTTATCTTACTGTAAATACTTTTATGCCAAAACAGACACAAGTTTTCTTTACTGGCTAATCCAGTGCTTTTGGAGCACAGAGGCTTCTTCATCACGCAAATTTACAAATGAAACAGAAGCTCATTTCCAGATTATCGGCTGAATAAATAGGCCGCCAGTCACCTGACTTAAGGAGCAAAATGTTGTCCATTGGGGAGACACATGATTGTGTTGATTTGTTCTGTGCTATGGTTATAGAGAATCGATTCACAGGATCCGGTCTATTGAGCTCGTCAGTAATCTGAGAATCATCGGTAATCTGAGAGCCCTGAGATCCGCGGAGGAAGGAAACAGTTCTCAGGGCATCCAGCGGCCACAGATTACTGACATCACCGATATACTGGGTCATGCAAATCGATTTGTACCAACTGTATTTTGTGTGCCTGGAAGTGCAATGATTGTCTGGTCTAGAAAGACCATTAAATAACAGACGATCGACTGGATGTGGCTGATCAGCGGTCGTTTAACAGACATGATTGGCCATTTTAAGCGCACTGTGCTTTCCACTGCCTATAAGACTGTATGCAGATGAGAGGAATTGGACTCCTCATTCTCATATTTTCAATTACTGGCTGATCGGCCACCAGTGATATATATTAGGTTAAAGCTACATAGCGGTATGTGGGGGCGACATCTAGATCATGCATCTCATTGCTACACTGAAAGACAAATGTTTTCAAATGTGCTTGATTTTCTGTTTGTTTTTTTTATTGCGGGAAAATAAAAGAGACAACACAGTTATATTTATAATAGTCTACCTTCTAATACTGCCATATTTACTATACTTATAAATGTGAGGTTCTTAGTGCACATTTTAACCAAAGTGTGCAAGCCCATCTGCCAACGACAAGGCGACCTCATCAGATGGGGCCCTACACTAACCTATTTATTGTATTTATAATATTCTTATTATCCTAGTAACCTATTCATTGCTATTATAAAATTATAATACTTATTATTACTAGCATTACTCTAGTACTAGAAGATCAATAGAATTAAAGCTGTTGATCCAGAAGAAGGCAAAAACCCCCGGACACATTCAGCCAATTCATGTCACAGGGGAAAAATTCCTTCTCGATCCCGGCAAATGGCGATCAGTCCAAGGACCCTGGATCAAATCCCCCTAATACCTATTCATTATATACTATTTATTTTAGTCATTACTATACATACTGTATTATCATTATTATTTTAGTTTTTTTATTATTATTACCATTATTTATGCTATTTTTAGTTTGTTGCTATTTTACTAATCTTATTACTTTTCTATTATTATTATTATTATTATTATTATTATCTACTCTGTAATATTTTATTCTAGATATCTTTGGATTATTGCTGTTTTATTATTACTATTATTACTAACATTTGTATTGATATTTTACTAAAACTATAACTTAGATTCCTATTCCGAAAGCTGTTGATCCAGAAGAAGGCAAAAACCCCCAGACATATTCAGCCAATTCATGTCACAGGGGAAAAATTCCTTCTCGACCCCAGGAAAAAGCGATCAGTCCGAGAACCCTGGATCAAACCTGCTGGTGCCTAATAATGTATTATGTTCTTATATTATTCCTAATAATAATGTTATATTATAATATATATTACTATTTTATTACTATTATTTTTTTAAATACTATTTATATCCTTTTTAATTTATTCTTTCGAATATTATTATTAGTACTAATATTTCTATTATCTCTATATTTACTATTTATTAGAACTCTATTCTTAAAGCTGTTGATCCAAAAGAAGGCAAAAAACCTTGGACACATTCAGCCAATTCATGTCACAGGGGAAAAATTCCTTCTTGACCCCGGGAAAAGGCGATCAGTCCGAGGACCCTGGATCAAATCCCCTGATACCTATTAATTATATACTAATTATTCTAGTCATTAATATAAATACTGTAGTAGTAGTATTATTATTATTACTATTATTTATGCTATTTTTAGTTTGTTGCTATTTTACTGTTCTTATTACTATTCGATTAGTATTATTCTCTGTAATTTTTAATTCTAGATATCTTTGTATTCTTGCTATTTTATTATTACTATTATTACTAACATTTGTATTGATATTTTACTAAAATTAGAACCTAAATTCCTATTCCTAAAGCTGTTGATCCAGAAGAAGGCAAAAACCCCCAGGCACATTCACCCAATTTGTGTCTCAGGGGGAAAAATTCCTTCTTGACCCCGGGAAAAGGCGATCAGTCCGAGAACCCTGGATCAAACCTGCTGAGATTTTTTTTATGTCTCTAGTTATCATTATTATGTAATTAATGTTAGTTACTGCTATTATGATTATGATATTAGGTATTATATTACTGCTACTATAATATAACTTTTTAATATTTTTACTACATTTGTAACCTTTTTTTTAAACCTAATAATTACTGTTTCTTTGTCGCTCCATTGGGAGACCCAGACAATTGACAATTGGGTGTATAGCTTCTGCCTCCGGAGGCCACACAAAGTATTACACTTTAAAAAGTGTAACCCCTCCCCTCTGCCTATACACCCTCCCGTGCATCACGGGCTCCTCAGTTTTATGCTTTGTGTTGAAGGAGGCACACATTCACTCAAGCTCCCATTTTAGTCAGCAGCAGCTGCTGATTGTATCGGATGGAAGAAAAGAGGGCCCTGACAGGGCCCCCGGCATGCTCCCTTCTCACCCCACTAAGTCGGCGGTGCTGTTAAGGTTGAGGTACCCATTGCGGGTACAAAGGCTGGAGCCACATGCCGCTTTTCCTTCCCCATCCCTTAGAGGCTCTGGGAGAAGTGGGATCCTAACCGGTCACCATTCACTGGGACCGGGCTCCCTCCGCAGCCCCTGGGGGAATCTGACGGACAGGAGACTGGGTATCATCAGGGACAGGCCCTGCACCCATAAGGTACTCTGTGTCCCCTTGGGGACGGCGCATGGAGCGCCTGTGTTACAGACGCTGCAGCGGCTGCTGTTTGTTTGTGACGACCGGGACTACCGCGCCGACCGCGCCTGTTTGTCGGCCGCGTTATTAAATTTAGTCCCCGGCTTTTGCGGCCTAGTACCATAACTCCCGCCCCCGGGCCTGCCAGTCAGGGGTAAGGGCGGGACGGTCGACTGGACGTCGGCAGTGAGGGCTGGAGCATACTTGGGTGTTCTCCTCCCCCCTCACTGAGCACTGTGGGGCACCAGATTCCCGCACTTTATTAGTCACGCCCACGGCTCCCTCCTCCCCTGAGAACTCTGGCAGCCATATTTGCTATCACTTCTGCTGGTGGAGGATTTCAGAACGAGCTCTACAGCTCTGGGAGGCCCAGGCAAGGAATCTGGTGGACACACAACCGCTTTGGGCGGTCGGTAAGCCACACCGGTTACCCGGTGCTGGCCCCCCTTGGGTGCCGAAGTGTGTGTATATATATATATTTGTATACATTTTCTCTATTCGGCCGCATTGTTTTACTTTTGGCTATATACCCTCAGTGATCACTCTCAGAGGAGACTACAGCATGTTGTCCGCAAAGAGCAAGGGTGCCAAGGCACAGGCTTATTTTGCAACCCGTACCTCTTGTGCGGCTATGTTACCTGCAGGTTCCACCTACCCTCACTGTGTGCAATGCTCGGCCCCTGTGGCACTCACTCAGCCAGAGCCTCGGGCACTGGTGGGACCCCCGGCTCAGGTAGAACCGCCGGCTCCCACTGTCCAGGTGGCAGGGACAGAGTTTGCAGTTTTCGCTGAGAAACTCTCTGAGTCGCTTTCACAATCCATGGCGCAGTCTATGGACAGATGGTCTGCTAAGATATTAGAAGCCTTGCAGTCCAGATCGGTCACACAGGCCCCGGGCACTGTGAGTTCATCGCCCCCAGGCCCCTCTCGGTCGGTGCAGCAGAGTGCTCCTGGGGTGACATCTAGGTCCCACGGGGAGGACTCCGACACGGACCGCAGTCCCAGACCGGCTAAGCGGGCTCGCTGGGAACCTTCCCCAGCTTCATCACGCTGTTCGGGGTCTCAGCATGAGGACTCTCTGGAGGATGAGGCGGAGGTCGCAGCTCAGGGCTCTGATCCTGACGTTGCTCTCAATCTTGATACACCTGAAGGGGACGCCATAGTAAATGACCTTATAGCGTCCATCAACCAGGTGCTAGATCTTTCTCCCCCAACTCCACCTATAGAGGAGTCGGCTTCACAGCAGGAGAAACACCAGTTTAGGTTTCCCAAACGTACACGGAGTGCGTTCTTCGATCACTCTAACTTCAGAGATGCTGTCCAGAAGCACAGAGCATTTCCGGACAAGCGCTTTACTAAGCGCCTTAATGACACACGTTACCCCTTCCCCTCTGACGTAGTTAAGGGTTGGGCTCAGTGTCCCAAGGTGGATCCTCCAGTCTCTAGACTGGCGGCTAGATCCGTAGTATCAGTGGCAGATGGTTCATCGCTCAAGGATGCCACTGACAGGCAAATAGAGCTCCTGATGAAATCCATCTATGAAGCCATAGGCGCATCTTTTGCTCCGGCCTTTGCAGCCGTGTGGGCACTCCAAGCTATCTCAGCTTGTCTGTCTGAGATTAATGCAGTCACACGTACCTCTGCTCCGCAAGTTGTGTCTTTGACTTCTCAGGTATCGGCCTTTTCGTCCTACGCCATGAACGCCGTCCTGGACTCAACAAGCCGTACAGCGGTAGCGTCCGCCAATTCGGTGGCAGTCCGCAGGGCCATGTGGCTACGCGAATGGAAGGCAAACTCCGCTTCCAAGAAGTTCTTAACCGGTTTGCCATTTTCTGGCGACCGTTTGTTTGGCGAGCAATTGGATGAAATTATTAAACAATCCAAGGGAAAGGACTCGTCCTTACCCCAGTCCAAACCGAACAAACCTCAGCAACGAAAAATTCAATCGAGGTTTCGGTCCTTTCGGCCCTTAGCCAGGTCCCAATCCTCCACGTCCAACAGGTCACAGAAGGGCCAGAGGAACTCTTCTGCATGGCGGTCTAAGTCACGTCCTCCAAAGACCGCCAGAGGAACCGCCTCCAAGGCGGCCTCCTCATGACTTTCGGCCTCCCCAAACCGCATCCTCGGTCGGTGGCAGGCTCTCCCGCTTTTGCGACGCCTGGTGGCCACATGTCCAAGACCGATGGGTGAGAGACATTCTGTCGCACGGTTACAGGATAGAGCTCAGCTCTCGTCCTCCGACTCGTTTCTTCAGAACATCTCCGCCCCCCGAGCGAGCCGATGCACTTTTTCAGGCGGTGAACACTTTGAAGACAGAAGGAGTTGTGATTCCCGTTCCCATTCAAGAACGTGGTCGCGGTTTTTACTCCAACTTGTTCGTGGTGCCAAAAAAGGACGGATCATTCCGCCCCGTTCTGGACCTCAAACTGCTCAACAGACACGTGAGAACCAGACTGTTCCGGATGGAATCTCTCCGTTCTGTCATCGCCTCGATGTCCCAAGGAGACTTCCTAGCCTCAATCGACATCAGGGATGCTTATCTCCATGTGCCGATTGCACCAGAGCATCAACGCTTCCTGCGTTTCGCCATCGGGGACGAACACCTTCAGTTCGTGGCACTGCCTTTCGGCCTGGCGACAGCCCCACGGGTCTTCACCAAGGTCATGGCATCCGTGGTGGCGGTCCTACACTCTCAGGGCCACTCGGTGATCCCTTACTTAGACGATCTCCTAGTCAAGGCACCCTCCCGGGGGGCATGTCAACACACCCTGACCATTGCTCTGGAGACTCTCCAGAGGTTCTGGTGGATCATCAATTTCCCAAAGTCAAAATTGACACCGATCCAATCACTGACTTACCTCGGGATGGAGTTTCATACTCTCTCAGCGATGGTGAAGCTTCCGCTGGACAAACAGCGTTCGCTGCAGACAGGGGTGCACTCTCTCCTTCGGACCCAGTCACACCCCTTGAGGCGCCTCATGCACTTCCTAGGGAAGATGGTAGCAGCAATGGAGGCAGTTCCCTTTGCGCAGTTTCATCTGCGTCCACTTCAATGGGACATTCTCCGCAAATGGGACAGGAGGTCGACGTCCCTAGACAGGAACGTCTCTCTTTCACTGGCAGCCAAAACCTCTCTTCAGTGGTGGCTTCTTCCCACTTCCTTGTCGAAGGGGAAATCTTTCCTGCCCCCATCCTGGGCTGTGGTCACGACGGACGCGAGTCTGTCAGGGTGGGGAGCGGTCTTCCTCCACCACAGGGCTCAGGGAACCTGGACTCCGACAGAGTCCTCCCTTCAGATCAATGTTCTGGAGATAAGGGCAGTGTATCTAGCCCTAAAGGCGTTCCATCGGTGGCTGGAGGGCAAACAGATCCGCATACTGTCGGACAACGCCACGGCGGTCGCGTACATTAACCACCAGGGCGGCACACGCAGTCGTCAGGCCTTCCAAGAAGTTCGGCGGATTCTGCTGTGGGCGGAAGCCACAGCATCCACCATCTCCGCAGTTCACATCCCGGGCGTAGAAAACTGGGAAGCAGACTTTCTCAGTCGCCAGGGCATGGACGCGGGGGAATGGTCTCTTCACCCGGACGTGTTTCAAGAGATCTGTTGCCGCTGGGGAACGCCGGACGTCGACCTCATGGCGTCTCGGCACAACAACAAAGTCCCGGCATTCATGGCACGGTCTCAAGATCACAGAGCTCTGGCAGCGGATGCATTAGTTCAGGATTGGTCGCAGTTTCGACTGCCGTATGTATTTCCTCCTCTAGCACTGCTGCCCAGAGTGTTGCGCAAGATCAGGTCCGACTGCCGCCGCGCCATCCTCGTCGCTCCAGACTGGCCGAGGAGGTCGTGGTACCCGGATCTGTGGCACCTCACGGTGGGTCAACCGTGGGCACTTCCAGACCGACCAGACTTGCTGTCTCAAGGGCCATTTTTCCATCTGAATTCTGCGGCCCTCAACCTGACTGTGTGGCCATGGAGTCCTGGCTCCTAGCGTCCTCAGGGTTATCTCAAGATGTCATTGCCACTATGAGACAAGCCAGGAAACCAACGTCCGCCAAGATCTATCACAGGGCTTGGAGGATCTTCTTATCCTGGTGCTCTGATCGGGGTTTTACCCCCTGGCCGTTTGCCTTACCCACTTTCCTTTCTTTCCTTCAATCCGGATTGGACAAGGGTTTGTCTCTCGGCTCTCTCAAGGGACAAGTATCGGCGCTTTCCGTGTTTTTTCAAAAGCGTCTAGCCAGGCTTCCGCAGGTCCGCACGTTCCTGCAAGGAGTTTGCCACATAGTCCCACCTTACAAGCGTCCGCTGGAACCCTGGGATCTTAACAGGGTGCTAACGGCTCTTCAGAAACCACCTTTCGAGCTGATGCGGGATGTCTCTCTATCACGCCTTTCGCAGAAGGTGACCTTCCTAGTGGCAGTCACATCACTTCGGAGAGTGTCTGAGCTAGCAGCGCTGTCATGCAAAGCCCCCTTCCTGGTGTTTCACCAGGATAAGGTGGTTCTGCGTCCGGTCCCGGAATTTCTCCCTAAGGCGATATCCTCTTTTCATCTCAATCAGGATATCTCCTTACCTTCCTTTTGCCCTCATCCAGTTCACCAATGTGAAAAGGATTTGCACTTGTTAGATCTCGTGAGAGCACTCCGGATATACATTTCTCGCACGGCGCCCATGCGCCGTTCGGATGCGCTCTTTGTCCTTGTCGCTGGCCAGCGTAAGGGGTCGCAGGCTTCCAAGTCAACCTTGGCTCGGTGGATCAAGGAACCGATTCTTGAAGCCTACCGTTCTTCTGGGCTTCCGATTCCTTCAGGGCTGAAGGCCCATTCTACCAGAGCCGTGGGTGCATCCTGGGCATTGCGGCACCAGGCTACGGCTCAGCAGGTGTGTCAGGCGGCTACCTGGTCGAGTCTGCACACTTTCACAAAACACTATCAGGTGCATGCCTATGCTTCGGGAGATGCCAGCCTAGGTAGGCGAGTCCTTCAGGCGGCGGTCGCCCACCTGTAAGAGGGGGCCGTTTTTCGGCTCTTTTTATCGAGGTATTCTTTTACCCACCCAGGGACTGCTTTTGGACGTCCCAATTGTCTGGGTCTCCCAATGGAGCGACAAAGAAGGGAATTTTGTTTACCGTAAATTCCTTTTCTTCTAGCTCCTATTGGGAGACCCAGCACCCGCCCCTGTTCCCTTCGGGCTGTTGTTCTTTTGTGTACACATGTTGTTCATGTTGAATTGTTCTTTTGGTTCATGGTTTCAGTTCTCCGAACATCCTTCGGATTGAATTTACCTTAGACCAATTTATAACTTTCCTCCTTCCTACTTTTCCACCAAAACTGAGGAGCCCGTGATGCACGGGAGGGTGTATAGGCAGAGGGGAGGGGTTACACTTTTTAAAGTGTAATACTTTGTGTGGCCTCCGGAGGCAGAAGCTATACACCCAATTGTCAATTGTCTGGGTCTCCCAATAGGAGCTAGAAGAAAAGGAATTTACTGTAAGTAAACAAAATTCCCTTCTTTCTGTTTTTTATTATTATTATTATTATTATTATACTTACTAAATTTGATGCTGTTGATGTTCCTACAGCTTGTATTTTGGAGCCACAAAGTCCATCAGTGTCTCATCCGTTTGAGAAGGATGGTTGCTTCTATGCCGGCTGGTTGTAAACACGTTTTCTCTTTGCCAGCTGGTTCTGAACACTTGTTGTATTTTGCACCATTCTTCTTTTAGCTCCTGAATCTTTCTTCTTTTTCTTCTTAGTGTCTTCTTCATCTTCGTCCAGGTCTTTCACCTTCCGATATTTCATTGGGTCAGATATAACCACTTGATTCCACTGCCGTGGTGTCATTGATGGTGGCTCAGGTCTTTTTTTTTTTTTATATAAAGGATATGTCAGATATTTTTGCACTGTTCCTTGCTTAGGACTTGAATCTTTCTTCTTTTTCTTCTTAGTGTCTTCTTCATCTTCGTCCAGGTCTTTCACCTTCCGATATTTCATTGGGTCAGATATAACCACTTGATTCCACTGCCGTGGTGTCATTGATGGTGGCTCAGGTCTTTTTTCATATGAAGATGTCAGATATTTTTGCTCCGTTCCTTGTGTAGCTTCTGAATCTTTCTTTTCTTTCTTCTTTTTGTCTTTCTCATCTTCTTTCAGATCTTTTGCCTCCTGATATTCTATTGGTTCTGTTATCTCCTCTTCTTTCTGCTCTTCTGGCGTCACTGATGGTGGCTCAGGTCTTTTTTCATAAAGAGGAAACGGAAGATATTTTTCCTGGGCTTCGCGGTTGGTCGGCATCAGGCGCTAAGAAAAGAAGAGTCAGTTAATTGTCTGCTTAGATGTTCCTTTACATCTATGGACAAAACATGAGGACCTAATATGCCGTGTGATCAGTTACCTCCATCTTGAAAATCGGTGATGGGAGGAATATCATACAGTAGATGAGCAGTTGGTCTTCTGCCTCTTCCTTTGTGCTGGGACAAGCTGGAGAGAAAACACAAGCAGATAATGGCATCAATCATACAATATCCAGAAATCCTTAAAATTACAGGAAAATTCCTTTAACCCAAATCACTGTGACCTGCTGGATTCTGAATGATTCTGTGCACAGAAAATCACAAATATTACTATTGAAAACCGTTCTCTAACTGACTTTCTGCTCAATCTACAATGTGCTGTAATTCTGTGCTGGACTAATACATGTTCTGGATTATTAAATGATGGATTATAGGAATGACACTTTATTCTCAAATTAACTGGAATTTCTTATTATTTAAAATAATAATCTCACATGAGAAGTATCCAGATCCGAAGACTCATTCCTGGCGGCGGTAGACGTCCTAGAGAAAACAGAATCCAGTGAGTGTCCACTCATCACTCATCAAGGATGGACAATAGGACGAGGGTCCGTGTATAATAAAGCTGCAGACCTCCAGAGAGCTGCGGCTTGCTGCCATCTTGTAAATATCCTGTATTGTAGAATCCATAGTAAAATCTGTGAATCCAAAAAAGATTTAGTCACAGATTTCATAAATACACAAACACTGCAGCTTCCCACACATATTCATAGTGAGCCTCCCCCCAGGTATCGGACCCCATTTACAGCAATTCATAGAGGCAACAGGATCACATGGAGCAAAGTCTTTACTGGGTGTTTGTAGTCTCCAGTATCTGTAATATCACATGCAAAACATTTGTACATTGGATTGTACTGAGGCCTGTAAACAACGATATATGACATGCATGTATTTCTATGTTTTTCATGCAAATAAATACAGGTAACTCCAAAAAAATTTCAGCGAAAGTGTCTTCATTACCAGCACATAGAGCCGAACCCCCATAACAGTGCCAGGACACTAATCCCACTGACAATAGTGGTAAATAATGCCCCAATAAATAATACTGGCAGCAGTGTCCTGTGTAACCTAAGCCTAAAATTCTGCTTTCCTGCAGCCACTAGGGGGAGCACAGTGCACCAGTAAATACAGATTACACCGATAGCGCCCCCTAGGGGCCGGTGACAGCAGCTGTTGTGGCAGAATTCTCTGCTCTGCCCGATGTTTTTGCCGATTTTGAGTTTAGGTGAAATTATAAAATCATCAGTGGATTCAGGATAACAGGAATGAAGCATCGAGGAGATGAGATAAATCAGTGTCAGGTCATCAGGGGATGTGATGGCGGCTACTCACCGATATACAACTCCACTCGTCACTGTCTGCAACAGACTGAGGAGGAGTGACAGTTTGTTTGTGTTTATCTTTGCAAATTCAAATCCAGCAATCTTATTGGCTGCTGACTAGTGGCATGGAACACACAGAATTTAAAGGGACAGGACGCTCTTATTTCTCCACAGTGCATTTGATATAGACGTGCTATAACTCTGCTTCATATATGAAGCTGTGGCGATAATCTGGGGGAGCAGCTTTGTTTTCATACACAGCAATTAAAATGTCACTATCAATATTGTCAAAACATTATATTCTACATATTAATAGAGTATCACTGCATGAAGGAGTTAATTATAAATTATATTACTTTCAATTATCTCTTCCTGATCAGGGTATTTTCCAAAATTTTCTTTTTATCACACGGCTGATGGTTTATTTCTAAATTACTGACATTTAAATTAATGAAGCTGACTGCGGCCGCGGTGTCAGCCTGACTCCAATGTCATAACTGGGATCCATTGGTTGCAATAAGTTCTGAGCTGATGTGGCTGAGGGATATTTTCTGATTTAGAAGGGAAGTGATCATATTATGTCTTTCATCTGCTGCACTGTTTCCTTGACCGATCACTGCATCTACACTGCTCAACGTTGCCCATTTCTTGGTGCATCTTTAAGATTACTTGAACAACAAATCTTGGAACCCCGTCTGCTTTGAAATTGTTGCCACTTTTTGCTGTGCTCTGTGAGCGTGTTGTGTTAGATAAAAGTAAAAGTATACGTTTGATATCTACAAACTCGTACCCACATGAGGCATCATACCAACACGTCAGTTTACCATATAGTGAATGTGGTAAATAAAGACCCCAAAAACGAATGTGCAATTGCACTTTTTTTTTTTTTTTTGCAATATCACCACACTTTGTATTTTTTTTTTCCTGTTTTCCAGTACACTATATGGTAAAACTAATTATTTCTTTCAAAAGTACAACTTGTCCCACAAAAATAAGCCTTCATATGGCAATATAGACGGAAAAATAAAAAAGTTATGGTAGGGAAAAACGAAAATGAAAAACACCTGAAATTGAGAAGTTACATCAGAAGCGCTCAAAAATGAGAGCTAGAACGAGGCTCTCATAGAGATGTATTGAGTTGAGACCTCCAGCGTGCTTCATGAAACACTGGAACAGCCGACAGGTTACAAATTGCTGGAGACCGACCCACGCTGGAAACAGATGAAGATGCTGGAGGGTGAGTATAAGACCGGGGGCAGGGGACTTGCATTTCAAGAAAAACTTTACTGCTTAAATGGACATATTCCCTTGCCTAAAGGGGACCTTTTTACTTAAATACATAAAAAAAGGAGAACAAAACAAGAGTATGGTGCAAAAAATATTGAAAGTTTAATGCAGAGTAGTGACCCAAAGAAAAGTATCGGCAAAATTCCATGGACCTGTGTGTAACAACAATTGCATATAGCCACAAAACATAAGGGTAAAATACAACACAGTAACGCCAGCAGATCTGAACGCAGTCAGAGAAAGAGAAACATCATGACAGTACTCCAAAAATTATAAAATATGAACAATTGAAAAAAAAAATAATACAATTATCATAACTCCAAAAAAAGTAGTACTCCAGATTGCAAGATGTTCAATATATTATGTTGGATAAATACCAGTGATATACCCCTGATATTGCACATAACCCAAGCAGCAAAAGGAGATTTTAAAATCAGTCAGTCTATTGAACCCATCATGCATGATACTATTGCCAAAAAGCTCCGACCTAGTAGAGTCAGGGAAAAAAGGAACCATGAGCGGCATAGATGTATAGTAGTTATCGTGACATACCCATGGTCACAACACAGCCCAAGGAAAGCAGTAAAGCGGTCCCCCAGAGACTAGGCCCCCAACGTACGTTTCACGATCTTTCACAGATTTAGATCCATGTATATAGTTGGGGATACATAATTTTTGGTTTCAGTAAAAAAAAAATGTGTCATAAATCAGGTGAGAAGAGGTCAGAAAAAGACAGAGAAGATTTACAAACTCCCCGTCAGAAATCATAGATGACTGATTAATTCAGTTAACAGCCTGTAGCCAGCACTAATCCGCGTGGCACAGACATAGAAGGCAAATTTTACATAACGTTCAAATTGAAAAATTGATGTTTAGCCCCAATTACTTTTATTTAAGTAAAAAAATAAAACTGTTCCCAAAGGGGAACAACCCCTTAAAGTCTATGGAAAGTATGGTAACAGTATGCTGCGTGTTCAGATGTTTTGGCTAATCAAGAGGTGTTCCTGATATTCTTGTCAAGTTGACCTTCCATTGTGAATAATGTTATGCTATATAATTATGCCTGTGTCACGTCGTAACGATGACGTTGCATCAAACCTACTAAACAGCAGACGGCCTGGGGATGCAGCAGGTAGTTGGTTTACAAGGCTCTAGTTCAATGGTCACAGACTACAGACCTCGCCCCTGGGTCAGGGACCTGTGAATCTTTGTAGACCTCTATATACCCTTGACCTGGTCTTTTTCCGCCTCTGCTCAATCTCTCACTTTGACAACTCCTCTTCCCCTCTCTGACCACAACATCCTCTCCTTCAAGCTCACAAACCCTCGCCCACCCCAGCACTCTCCCACCAATCACACATTCAGAAACCTACAGGCCATCGATTCTCAGACACTTACAGACTCTCTGCACTTATCACTATCCCCTATCTCCTCACTTTCCTGCCCTGATCTGGCTGTAAAGCACTACAATGACACACTCAGAAGCACCCTGGACCAACTAGCACCCCTCACCCTCAGAACCTCCAAACACCGAGTAAAACAACCTTGGCTCACATCACAAACTCGATTTCTCCAGCGATGCTCTAGGAGTGCCGAGCGCCTATGGAGGAAATCCCGCACACCAGAAAACGTCATCCACTACAAGTTCATGTTAAGGACCTATAGCTCTTCCCTTCACCTCGCCAAACAGACCTACTTCACCACCCTTATTTCCTCACTATCCAACAATCCAAAAAAGCTCTTTGACACCTTTCACTCCCTCCTCAGTCCCAAAGCACAGACCCCTATCACAGACCTTCATGCTGATGACCTGGCCTCGTACTTCACAGAGAAAATAGAAAACATCCGCCAAGAGATCAGCTCCCAGCCACCAAGCTTTGTGAATCCCATCCCTCCCCATATCCCATCCAGCTCACTTTCCACATTTGACACAGTCACAGAGGAGGAAGTCTCCAGGCTCCTCTCTTCTTCTCGTCCTACCACTTGCCCTTCTGATCCCTTCCCCTCACCTCTTCTCCAGTCCCTCTCTCCGGTTGTCACCACTCACCTAACTAAAATCTTCAATCTCTCTCTCTCTTCGGGTATCTTCCCCTCCTCCCTCAAACACTCTATGATTACTCCATTATTAAAAAAACCTTCCCTTGATCCGTCCTGCACAAGCAACTACAGACCAGTCTCTAATCTCTCCTTCATCTCTAAACTCTTAGGAGCGCCTGGTCTACTCTCGCCTCACACGCTACCTTTCCACTCACTCTCTTCTAGATCCTTTACAGTCTGGCTTCCGCCCTTTACACTCAACAGAAACTGCCCTTGTCAAAGTGGCCAATGACCTATTGACAGCAAAACGTAACGGTGACCACTTTCTGCTTATTCTTCTTGACCTTTCTGCAGCCTTCGACACTGTTGACCACCATCTCCTTCTCTCTATGCTCCATTCTATCGGCCTAAAGGATACTGTTCTTTCCTGGTTCTCTTCCTATCTTTCTGGCCGCTCATTCAGCGTATCATTTGCTGGCTCCACATCTTCTCCTCTCCCTCTTACTGTTGGGGTCCCTCAAGGTTCAGTCCTTGGCCCTCTTCTTTTCTCCCTCTACACTGCCCCAATTGGAATGACCATCAGCAAATTTAGCTTCCAGTACCATCTTTATGCTGATGACACACAGCTATACACCTCATCCCCTGAGCTCACCCCCGCTGTACTACAGAACACAAGTGACTGCCTGACTGCAGTTTGCAATGTCATGTCTGCTCTCTATCTGAAACTTAACCTTTCCAAAACTGAACTTCTGCTTTTCCCTCCATCTCCTAACCTTCCTAAACCTGACATCTCCCTCTCTGTGTGTGGCACAACGATAAGTCCTAGGCCGCAGGCCCGCTGTCTGGGTATTATACTTGACAGCGATCTCTCCTTTACCTCCCACATACAATCTCTTGCCCGCACCTGCCGCTTGCACCTCAAGAACATCTCTAGAATCCGCCCCTTTCTCACAATGGAAACGACAAAAACCCTCACCGTGGCCCTGATCCACTCTCGCCTTGACTACTGTAACTCTCTATTAATTGGTCTCCCCCCCCTAACTAGACTCTCTCCTCTACAGTCCATCCTTAATGCAGCAGCAAGGGTCACCTATCTGGCTAACCGCTACTCGGATGCCTCTACTCTGTGCCAGTCATTGCACTGGCTGCCCATATATCACAGGATCCAATTCAAACTGCTTGTTCTCACCCACAAAGCTCTCCACAGTGCGGCACCCCCCTACATCTCTACCCTCCTCTCTGTCTATCATCCTACCCGTTCTCTACGCTCTGCAAGCGACTTTCGACTAACATCCACACTAATTCGAACCTCCCACTCCCGAATCCAAGACTTCTTCCGAACTGCACCAAACCTCTGGAACGCTCTACCCCAAGAAGTTAGGACAAATCACCACTTACTCCGCTTCAGACGCTCCCTAAAAACGCATCTTTTTAGAGCGGCCTATCACACTCCCTAGCCAAACTAATTTCACCTAATCACTCTACAACTTCTCAGAGCATAACCCCACGTCAAGCTCCATGGCACCCAAATGCATCTCACGGCTCTAGCCAACTGGTCCAAGAAGCCATTATCTATCCCCCATGATATGGCTGGATTGTCATTGTAAATAAGCACTTGTACCTTGCCCCTCCCCCCATCTCATTGTAGATTGTAAGCTCTCACGAGCAGGGTTGCCATTTTTCCTTTTAAATATTGTATCTTCTATAATTGTTACTTGTTTGTATATGTTTATGTATATGATATGTATATGTATATGAGCCTCCTGAATTGTAAAGCGCTGCGGAATATGTTGACGCTATAGAAATAAAGATTATTATTATTATTATTATTATTATTATTATTATTATTATTATTATATGTTCTATGATATCATTAGATTATATTGTAGTACTAAATTAGTGTTACATAAAGTTGCACCATTTAGACAGCTCCACAATTGTAGACAAGTCACGTTGCTGTTACAGTCCAGCCTGTTGATTTACTTTTTTATTTTATTTTAATTTTTTATATTCTTTTATGTTTTCAATTTGTAGAAACGCTGTGTGGCGTCTGAAGTCCCAAGATTCAATATAATAGCTGATGAAGAATTTCTACCTTTTAGGGATAATACATTTGACCTTGTTGTCAGCAGCTTAAGGTATGATCTCCTAATAGATGATTTGTTGATGTTAATATTTCGCCTCACCATAGTACCGTGTTCATAATTCAAAGAACCTACAGGGGTTCTCTGAGAATAAGATAAAATGGTTTCCCTGTTATATTTCAAACTGAAGCCTGTCGTAGTCTCTTGTCAGTACAAACGTCAGACTGAAGATCTACAGCTCCCGAGACATATGTCTCAACTGACAAGCTATATTACACATACCTCAGCAGTGCTTTCATATGAAATTAAGTATTTATTTATTTTCATTGCCGAGAACAATGGGGTTATTTCCAACTTCATCCTCCTCCAATGTTTTTTGTTTTCCAGTTGAAATAAAGCTGTCAGACTAATGGAGGAGGATGGATCTGGGAATCACTTCGCCAAGCACAATTTGGGATGATACCTAATTTCTTCACACAGCTGTGTTCCTAGTCAACAACTGAGGTATGTATGCTACAACTCATCAGTTGAGACAATGGTCTCGGGAGCTGTCTATCTTAAGTCTGCAGCCCATCCTGACACGTGACTATAATGGGCTACAGTTTGAATTATGTAAGGGATGCCATTCTACCACCTTCTTGGAGAACATATTTAACTTATTAGCTGGCGTGCACCTATGCCAGAAATGTAGTACTGCATATAGTTTTGATCTATGAGGGAAGTTATCTAATATAAAGGCCCTAGTTTTTAGAATACATAGACTGTTTATAGTACTGATAGGAGTTGGGTATCAGCCCCTCTCAGTACTTTAAACCATCTATGTATTTTTGAAACTATTGTCTTTATAGGAATACTTGGGGAAAGCCAACGTTAAAAGGTGGGTTCCACATCTTGTTCCAATTTAGCATGCCCAGCTCCGCAGTTAGGCAGTACCAGCTCTTAGAATATGAGTATAAGAGACATACAGGATCACTGTGGGTGCTTGGCATTTATATCATTAGGGTTTAAGTCCATAGAAATCTATTGTTTTTAATCATGTTATCCTTTTTTTTTCACCTTCACAGTATTTTTGTGGGGTGATATTAGCAAAATTCAACAAATTCATATTTTTAAAGGGGAATTATTTGTTCAGAAATATACTCCAGCCAAATACATTTTTGGATTAAGTTGCACAACTGTAGTGCCGTAACTTGTCATGAATAGTCCCAGTCTGCCCCTTATGCACCCATTTTGGCTGAGCTGCTTGAAACTGATAATGCTGTTTCTCATTTTTTTACACATTCTTTACTTCCATTGATGCTGATGGAATATTAATACCTTGTGCTTACTCTAAGGGTACGTGCCCACAATCTGGACATGCTACGTCCTGGACACAGCACATCCTCTTCTGCGGGGCTGCCAGAATTGACATGCTGCGGCTCAGGATGCCGTACTGCAGGTCTGTTTTCGCTGTGGGAAAAACAAGCACAGTGGGCAGGAGATTTCTAGAAATCCATCCACTGTGCTTGTACTGTATAATGCAGCGTTGTGGACTCCGCGAAAACACGCTACGTTCAAACACTGTGAACACTGATCGTTGGCACGCAGCTTAATACGGTAAGGATGTGTGCGCACACGGGGTTTTTGGTGGTCCTTTAAAGCAAATCTTCCACCAAAAAACCTTGAAAAATTGATAATAAAAAACACTTCAAAGATTCTTCCTATTCATTTGTATTGCAAAACTACTTGCTGTTCATATCTTGTCTTTTGAGCTTTTTTCTACCATGCATAGTCCCTCTTTAACGTATCTTCTGATGGTATATGCTCCAAGTTAGGTACTTTTAAAAGGTGGCAAACACTTCAGAAAAAATAACTGTTGAAAAACTTTTTAAAAACGGATCAGGAAGCAAAAATTCCCCAATGAAGGACTTTCCTAAATTTACTTCCGCAAGAAAACTCATCTGAAAGAAGAATCCCAGGCTTGTTGTTGATCCATAGCACTAAGATATGGCGCTCACTCTGCCCAAACACTGTCCGGTATATCGTTATTGAGTTAGCTTTAATGAGGTGACTAAGAAATATTTCTAAAAATGTGTAATGGTTATAAAGACTTTTTCAAAAAAATCCAGCACCGAATCCAGGAAATGTATTAAAAATTAATGACGTTTATTGAAACATATTAAAAAGTCCAAATAGGGTCCAGAGCAAAGAAACGGAGAGGACGCGTTTCGAACTGTATAGTTCTTAGTCTGTCTCTAGCTAATGAATGAAATGGACTGATTAAAATAAGCTAAGAACCAGACATGAACAATGGTGGGCGGAGAGAAGGGGAGGAAGGAGCAGACAGAAAGTTAAGGAGAGAGGAAAGAAGAGGAAAGAAAAAAAAAAAAAAAATCCTGTATACCGGGCACACTGCCTCATATATCCCTGCATACCGCCTCATATACCGTGTATACCGTCTCATATATCTTGTATACCGTGTATACTGCCTCATATATCCCTATATACTACCTCATGTATCCCTGTATACTGCATAAAAAAAAAAAAAAAATAATAAAATATCCTGTATACCGGGCACACTGCCTCATATATCCCTGCATACCGCCTCATATACCGTGTATACCGTCTCATATATCTTGTATACCGTGTATACTGCCTCATATATCCCTATATACTACCTCATGTATCCCTGTATACTGCATAAAAAAAAAAAAAAAATAATAAAATATCCTGTATACCGGGCACACTGCCTCATATATCCCTGCATACCGCCTCATATACCGTGTATACCGTCTCATATATCTTGTATACCGTGTATACTGCCTCATATATCCCTATATACTACCTCATGTATCCCTGTATACTGCATAAAAAAAAAAAAAAATAATAAAATATCCTGTATACCGGGCACACTGCCTCATATATCCCTGCATACCGCCTCATATACCGTGTATACCGTCTCATATATCGTGTAACCGTGTATAATGCCTCATGTGTCCCTGTATACTGCAAAAAAAAAAAAAAAAAAAAAAAAAGGGGGTAGAATAGCAAAGTTGATATAAGAGCAATATGAAATAAATAAATAATAAGGCCGATTAAGGCCATAGGATCATTTTATACAATCAATATGTCAAAAGCAAATCACTCTTAAGGTTCATAGGATCATTTTTATACAATCAATATGTCAAAAACAAATCATTTTTAAGGTTCATGCCGAAAGGTGATCTAGTGCCCATTAGAAAGATCAATTTGGTCTCCCTCCGTAACAATAAATCTTTCAAGTTACCTCCTCTTTTAGGTAATCTAACCTTTTCCAAGGCGACTACTTGCATAGTATCTGTATTCCCCGCATGTTTTAGCATAAAATGTTGGGAGGCACCTGACAGATTTCTTGTTGTTACATGGCTTGCATCGTACACGTGTTCCGAGATTCTCTTTCTCAAGGGGCGTGTAGTACTGCCAATATATTGAATACAACATTTAGTGCAAGATATGCAATAAATTACATGGTCAGTACCACAATTGATCATGTCCTTAATCAAAAAAGATTTACCATTAACATAGGAAGAGACCATTTTTGTACCCACCATAAATTTGCATAAACCGCATAATTTGCACCCACACCTATAGGAACCGCATGTGGGGAGCCAAGAACGGTGATCATTGCTATTAATAGCCTTATGGAATTTTCTATGATCACTGGGAGCCAATTGGTTGCCCAGGGTAACGTTTCTTTTAGGTACAAATTTTATTCCCTGATCCAGCACTTTTTGCAAAACATCATCAGATGACAAAATAGGTAAAAATTTCTTGATGATGCGAACCACTTGGTGGTAATCCCTGCTATAGTTAGTAGAGAAAACCACTGAAAATTTGTCTTGGGAATTAAATGATGTATTTTTCATCTCCAGATACTGAGCTCTATCCTTGAGGCCAACCTTGAACTTAGAGCGATCCAAATGAGCCTGGGAGTAACCCCTGGCTTTGAATCTATTATCAATTGTAATGAATTCCCCAGCTAGGTCTACATTAGTTGTACAGCATCTAGTGGCTCTAATGTATTCCCCCATGGGAATATTTTGAATAACATGTCGAGGATGGCAGCTTTTTGCATGCAGAAGGGAGTTACCCGAAAAAGGTTTCCGATATAATTTACTCTCTATAACTCCATCTATTTTATTGCCACAAAATGACATGTCCAAAAAATGTATCACTTCCCGATGGTACTGATAAGTGAATGAAAGATTATGGGCGTTATTACTGATGTAATCCAAAAATTCAGTAACTCCATTATGGGTACCCTGCCATATAATTAAGATATCATCCAGATATCTCAAATATATGGCGGTATCTGTCAAAAAAGGGTTGGAAAAGGTGAAAATATACTGTTCCTCCCACCAATGCATATAAATACAAGCTAGGGAGGGTGAAAATTTTGCACCCATTGAACAGCCTTGGCGCTGAATATAAAAATCACCCAAAAAGGTGAAATAGTTGTTCTTCAAAAGAAAATTAGTAGCCTCAAGGATAAAACTCTGCAATTCCATAGAATAATTTGTGTATCTGTCAAGGTGGCATTTAAGAGCTAATATAGCTAAATAATGTGGGATACATGTATAAAGCGTCTGGACATCGCAAGAGATCCAGCTAAAACCCTCCTGCCAGCTGATATTAGATATAATGTTCAATACATGTTTGCTATCAGTTACATGACTTGGAGATGACTGAGCCAAATCATGCAAATGATCGTCCACCCATTCAGACAAATGTTCGGTGACAGAGCCGATCCCAGAGACAATCGGTCGAAATTTTGGGGGGAATACATCTTTATGCGACTTGGGGAGCGCGTGTAATATAGGAGTCAAAGGGCAAGATGGAACAAAATAATCCCTTTGTTTATCATTAAATAAACCAAGTTGGAAACCTTCTTCAATCAATTGTGTTAGGGAATTTCTGATTTCATTTAGTGGGTCTTTAGTGACTTTACTATAAACACTGCTATCATCAAGCATTTTGCATAGTTCTCTTTCATACAGTCCTGTGTCCAAAACTACCACCGCGCCCCCCTTATCAGCATTCCTAATAATAATATTAGGATTATTTCTTAACGATTGGATGGCAAGTTTTTCTTTACCTGAAAGGTTGGACGAGAGATCCTTAGGCTGTTTATGCAAAGCTGTTAACTCTTTCTCAACCAAGGTTTGGAAATCAGTCATCTGGTTACATCGTGATTGCACCGGATAAAACAATGGATTAGGAATTCTTCTAGGTATAATCGAATTATCTGACAAAATGCATGAATCCTCAGATAATTCACGTAGGGTCTGCAATGCTATTTGCTCCTGAAAGGAAGACATCAAAAAACCAGATTCCTGTACAACCTGAGGAATATGGTGATTCTGTTCGGGCTCTTGAAAAAAGTGTTTTTTAACAGTTAGATTACGTATAAAACGATTGACATCCAAAATCGTTTCAAAAAGATTGAAATCAGTTGTCGGTACGAAATTAAGACACTTTTGAAGAACCCGAACCTCATCACCATTGAGAATATTGGCTGACATATTAATCACAGAAAAAGAGTTTTCCAGATCTAATGTTTCCTCCCTCTCGTAAAGTGTCCGTGCTGAAAGTCTTTTTCTCCTGGAGTGCTTAGTACCGGCCCGCCTTGTTTTTTTCTTTGCTGTTTTGGAGCAGGGCAGTTTTTTGGATCCTGTACTGAAGTAGAGGGAACAAGATGATTAGGCTCGGATGTGTCCGTATTGTAGTCAGTAGATTCTGCATCCGTAGTATCCAGTTCAGTAGAAGAAAAACTGACTCTATTATGAGGGGTGTAAGGTCCCCTTTTTTTATTTTTAAGAATGGATCTTGGTTCATTCCCCCTATTCCATCTGAACTGGTGCCACGTGTATACCTTATCCGTCTCATAGTCCCTGGAGTCCCTTTTAAATTTTCCTTCTTTAAAAGATGTAATTGAGTCCTCCAGTTTAGAGATCTTAGTATTCAATTGTTCTCTCATAATTTTATAAGTATCACTGGATGAGTATTTTTTCAGTGATTCCTCAATTTCCTTTGTTTTAGTGTCCAAACATGATAATTTTGACTGCTCTTGTTCAATAATAAGCAGTATTAATTTTTTTGAACATTCTGAGAGAATATTATTCCATTGTGAGATAAATTCCTGATTAAATTCAGTAGTAGGTCTTTTATGCAGGCGTAAGCCTCTGGGAATCATCCCATGTTCGACATAAGCTTTTAAGGTGTGGCTGTCCCACCAAGTTCTGATGCGGACAGAGATATTCTTTTCCAAGTCCCACATAAGTTTATTCAAATCCGTATGTTCCTCTGATGAAATATCAACTTTGTTAAGAGAAAAGATTCTAGCCGCTCTCTCTTTCCTTCTCTCATTGTCCAAATTTGAAAAGTCATCCAAAGTATTATTAACTTCAACGGTCTCCATAAATATATCACAAGATGTGAATAGGAATTTTTATATAATAAACAAGACAACCCAATAACAATTCATTTAGGGTTTTAGCAGAAAAAATTCCAAAATATAAAACTGCAAGGGAGCAAGGATACTGAGCCAGATTAGCAAAGTCCAAGGAAAGTGTATGTATCCGCTCACCTGTGGTATGAAGGAGACCAATGCTTCCCAGACACGTGCAAGGATAAACCAGCTGGCAATCTTGTATGGAGACTTTTTCAAAAAAAATCCAGCACCGAATCCAGGAAATGTATTAAAAATTAATGACGTTTATTGAAACATATTAAAAAGTCCAAATAGGGTCCAGAGCAAAGAAACGGAGAGGACGCGTTTCGAACTGTATAGTTCTTAGTCTGTCTCTAGCTAATGAATGAAATGGACTGATTAAAATAAGCTAAGAACCAGACATGAACAATGGTGGGCGGAGAGAAGGGGAGGAAGGAGCAGACAGAAAGTTAAGGAGAGAGGAAAGAAGAGGAAAGAAAAAAAAAAAAAAAAATCCTGTATACCGGGCACACTGCCTCATATATCCCTGCATACCGCCTCATATACCGTGTATACCGTCTCATATATCGTGTAACCGTGTATAATGCCTCATGTGTCCCTGTATACTGCAAAAAAAAAAAAAAAAAAAAAAGGGGGTAGAATAAACGTCATTAATTTTTAATACATTTCCTGGATTCGGTGCTGGATTTTTTTGAAAAAGTCTCCATACAAGATTGCCAGCTGGTTTATCCTTGCACGTGTCTGGGAAGCATTGGTCTCCTTCATACCACAGGTGAGCGGATACATAAACTTTCCTTGGGTAATGGTTATAAAGTATACATTAATTATACATTAATTATTCATCTTTCCTTTTGCCATCCTAGAACAGTAGTCGGTGTGTACTTCTCTGCAGCTGGTCACGTGCCATCTACCCACAAGTTTGCCATTGTCGGTGATGCCAGTAGGTGCGGCACGAGACCGCGGAAGGCTGTAGTGGTCAGGTGGATAAATGCCACATGATTAGCTGCAAGGAAGTAACCGGAGACTGCTAGGGGGCACGTCAGCTGCACTCCTGAATTAAACAGGTGAGTAATTACCGTATTTTTCGCTTTATAAGACGCACTTTTTCTCCCAAAAATTTGGGAGGAAAATGGGGGTTGTGTCTTATAATCCGAATATAGCGGTACCTGGGGGTCCTGTCTGTGCGGCGATCGGGCGGCCGGGTGCCTGTGGCTGCGTGCAAGCGGCCGGGTACCTGTGCTTGCGTGCGGTGGCAGCCGGGTACCCGTGGCCGGGCGCTGTGTGCGGCCGGGCGCTGTGTGCGGCCGGTGGTCGGGTGCCTGTGCCGCCCTCACACAGGCACCTTGCTGCCGCCCGCACGCAAGCACAGGTACCCGGCCGCTTGCACGCAGAGTGGGCGGGCAGCCTGCTGGCTGCCACTCTGTGCGTGCGGGGCGGGCGGCTGTGCAGCAAGTTACCTAGTTTGTCCGTGGTCCCACTTTCAAATGATGGCGCCGGGAGCGGGCGCGTGCTCAGATGGAGCTCTTGGATGAGAGCTCCATCTGCGCACGTACTGCTCCAGGAGTCAGCGCGTGCGCAGATTGAGCCCTTGGATGGGAGCTCCATGTACGCATGCGCCGCTCCAGGCGCCATCACTTGAATCGGGACCGCGGACACACTGGGAAAACATGGCATCAGTCTGCTCCACCACTGAGCCGTCGCCGCTGCCACCCCTGAGCCTACACCCCCCCGCTGCCACCCCTGAGCCTACACCCCCCCCACTGCCACCCCTGAGCCTACACCCCCCCGCTGCCAACCCTGAGCCTACACCCCTCCGCTGCCACCCCTGAGCCTACACCCCCCTCCGCTGCCACCCCTGAGCCGTCACCCCCCCGCTGCCACCCCTGAGCCGTCACCCCCCCCGCTGCCACCCCTGAGCCGTCACCCCCCCCGCTGCCACCCCTGAGCCGTCACCCCCCCGCTGCCACCCCTGAGCCGTCACCCCCCCCCCCCGCTGCCACCCCTGAGCCGTCACCCCCCCCCGCTGCCACCCCTGAGCCGTCACCCCCCGCTGCCACCACTGAGCTGTCACCGCCGCTGCCACCACTGAGGCATCATTTGAACCGGGACCGCGGACACTGGGACACTCACTGCACCGGCCTGCTGCACGACTCACCCGCTGCTGCCGCCACCACGAACCCCGCGGCTCCTGCCACCACTGACCCGCTGCCACTGACCCGCCGCGAATGCCAGCACAACCTGTGCCTCCTGTGACCCCGCTTCACCACTACTGCTGCCCCCCTCCGGTAAGAGAACACCGGAGTATAAGACTGACCCCATTTTTCTTCTTTTTTTACCTTTTTTTTTTATGTCTAAATTTGGGGTGCGTCTTATAATCTGGTGCGTCTTATAAAGCGAAAAATACGGTATTATTTTATTTATTTTTTTTAGTAAGTACATTTTTTTAAATCCCTTTTTTAATACTAGCTTTTTGACTAGAAACAAAGTAGTCCAATAATTCTAGAACCAGACCATTCATTATTAGTGGCTACTAGCGATGAGTGCTCACTATCATGCTCCTGTCTTGTAACGAGCAGGTGGACGCTCAGATGGGTGCAACCCCAGCACCTAAGTATAATTGAAGCCAATGGGGGTACTCTAGCATTTTTTTTTTTTTTTTAAATCTTCCGGAAAAATGCTTGTGTCCTCTATTGACTTCCATTTTACTCGGGACCTTGAGTCACGCTTATCTCAGCTTCCAACTGCTTTAAATGAGCACCCGAGCATGGTAGAGCTGTCCCATCACTAATGGCTACCTCTTAAGTTCTTTGCCGGATTTTACTTCTCCTTGAACCAGCACCTACAGCCATCATGGTGACGTTTCTGCTTTCCTTCCCGCGTCCTAGCTCTTCAGGCTCATTTGCTGCTGCCTTTACTTGCTCCTCTCAGCAATTGGGTTTAGTAATTGATGGGCTGATTTTATAGATCACATGGTGTATATTACATTTAGGCTACTTTCACACATCCGGTTTGAGCACTGCGGCTCAATCCGGCTGTGAAACCTATGCAACGGATGCGGCGAAAACACCGCATCCTTTGCATAAGTTTTTACATGCGGCCCGTCCGTTTTTTTCCGGTTGCGGCACGCTACTGAGCATGCGCAGTGAAAAAAAAACGCATGCGGCGACCGTTTTTTTCCGCATCGCGCCGCATCCGGCGTCCATAGGCATGCATTGAAAAATGCGCCGCAGCGGCCGGATGCGGCGCGATGCGTTTTTTTTTTGCCGGAGCAAAAAACGTTGCAGGGAACGTTCTATCTGGCCGCGGCATCAGCTAAATCTGCCGCATGCGGCAAAAACCGGACCGACCGCAAGCCCCTGCGGCACAATACGGCACTAATGTACGTCTATGCAAAAAAAAATGCAACCGGCTTAAAAAAAAACTGTTGCGTTTTTTCTGCAGAACGCCGTATTGTGCCGCAGAGCAAAAAACGGATGTGTGAAAGTAGCCTAAGGCATTCAATTCTTATTTCTTACAGTTACAGCTTGACTTCTAAATTACTACTAACATTTTCACTAAACTTATTATTCTGTTCCTTGCAGTTTACACTGGGTGAATGATCTACCTCAGGCATTTAAAGAGGTACGGACATTATTGTTGTTCTTATTCTTATTATTATTATTATTAGAATGGGTGGAAATCAACAAAAATTAAACAAAACGCTGAAAGAATTGACATACTGCCGATTTAAAACCAAGCAGGTTGACCTTCCAGTCAGGCAAAAAAATTAAAAGTGTTTTCTGTGTGTGTATGTATAAGAGTTCAGGAATCTCATAGGCTTTACTGGTAGTGTAAAAGGAGCATTTTATTAGCATGAATTTGCATAAAACCAGTGAGAAAAAATAGCTGCAAATACGCCCTGTGTGAACATAGCCTTAAGGTTTATGTTCTAACATTCAGGCAAACGTACAAAAAAGGAAAAAATAATGGGACGAAAGAGAGGGGAAGGGGGGCTATTTCTATTTTGGGAAGAACATCCTGATAATTAATATATTTGAACATTGTTTTACATCAGATTTTGGAGTAACTGAAGTAAAAATATACTCCATATATAATATTATAGCATGTTGTATCTGTAGCCAGGCATAGACAAAAAGCACAATCCAAAGACAAAACACAGCTCATTATTCCATATGATTCACTTAGGGGGATACAACAACCCCACATGCCAGCACGCATTAAAGGGCTCTTTTCCACTTGCGTATAGCTTCCGATGCGAGAGCATCGAAAGCGATATGCTAATTACCCTCTGCTGCGTGCGTCAGCCAAGGGTCATGTGACTGTGATGTGATCGCATTATAGGTGCAGAGAAGAGGGAGGGAGCAATGTCTCTCCGTCTCCCCCACTGTCTGTCTCTGTGTACATCGCACTGCACTCATATGATATGCGAGTAAAAGTGCGATGTTTCACACTCTCCCATAGACTTGTATGGGGATGTGTGAGCTGAGAATCTCTGCCAAATGCAGCAAGTTGTGATTCATTCAGCATGCCGCTGTGGCATGAGAAATCAATCGCAGATGGACACTGCCCAATAGTTTTACACTAGTGCAAGTGCAATCCGATATTTTATTGGATTGCACTCGCACATGAAAATCACAAGTGGAACAGTACCCAAAGTCTTATTCCCATCGTGAAGTAGTAGTAATAATAATAATATTAGGAAATATCTCAATTTAGAAATGTAGTATGGATTTTCTTATTCACTATGTCGCTTGCCTCATATTCAGGCCATTGCAGAACCTTAGGTATCCATGGTTATGATCATTCATATAGTTTTAGTTAGTTAGTTGCTCGTGGTCGTAACCATGAATACCTAAGGTCCTGCAATGCCCTGAACAGGATAGAAGTGACACAGTAAATCAGAACTATACTACATTTCTAATTGGAGATATCTTCTAAAATTATTATTATTATTATCATTACTATACCCACTACATATTAGAATGGGATCTTTGAGATGGGAATAACAATTTAAATGACGCTGTCAGATACTGACAGCAGCATTCACGGATTACCAGAAGCAGATGAAGGCTGATATATCAGCAGACATGTGCAGGGTTAGAGGTGGGATCAGCATATGAGCCCGCATCAAAGGCAGGGAGATGACCAATAACGTACAACATATGTAATTCGTTGTTCAGGAAAATAACTTGTTAAAGGGAACCTGTCACCAGTTTTATGGCCTATAAGATGTGGCCACCACCAGTGGGCTTTTATACACAGCATTCTAACATGCTGTATATAAGAGTGAAGGCCGCGCTGTAGGATATAAAAAACACTTTATAATATTTGCCTAGAAGGTTGCTCTGGTGCTGTCTGGCCAGACGGGCGTCTCTGTTCTCCGGGACCGGCGCCTCCTCTTTCGGCCATCTTGGTCCTCAGTCTTCTGAAGCCTTTGTGCATGACGCATCTATGTCATACACACATGCCGGTATTGAGGTCTTGCGCAGACGCGCTACAATACTTTGATCTGCCCTGAGCAGGGTATATCAAAGTGCGCCTGCTCAGGACCTCCGTGTCGGCGAGTGTAGATGACGTAGGACGCGTCATGCACGCCGGCTTTAGAAGACTGAGGACCAAGATGGCCGAAAGAGGAGGTGCCGGTCACGGAGAACAGCGCCGCCCATCTGGCCAGACAGCACCGGAGTGACCACCTAGGTAAGTATTATAAAGTGTTTTTTATGTTCTACAGCGCGGCGTGCGCTGTTTATATACAGCATGTTAAAATGCTGTATATAAGAGCCCACTGGTGGTGGCCGCAGCTTATAGGCCATAAAACTGGTGACAGGTTCCCTTTAATGGAATTCTATAGACAGTTATGGTCCCTAAGTAGAAGGACTCTAATAGATATACTTTTTAAATACCTGATCTAAAATAGGATCCGGAATAGTCTTCTGTGAAATGCTAATCTTCCAACTGACCATCTATGCTGATGATGCCTTGGCTGATAAGTCAAATAGTTATGTTATATCTTTTGACTGTCTGAATTGTCTGTTTATCCATAAGTGTTACCTTATTTACAAGTGAGTTATTTTTTGACCATAGCAGAGTAACACATAAATACGTCTACATATGTATGTATGTATGTATGTATGTATGTATGTCTTTCAGATTTATCGTGTACTTAAGAATGATGGTGTGTTCATTGGGGCCATGTTCGGAGGAGAAACTCTGTATGAGCTCCGTTGCTCGTTGCAGCTCGCAGAGATTGAAAGAGAAGGGGGATTCTCTCCACACGTGTCACCGTTCACCGCTGTGAATGACCTGGGCAATCTGATGGGAAGAGCTGGCTTTAACATGCTAACTGTTGTAAGTAATAGTCTTATATGCTGACCGCAATCCATAAGAACATTTGTTTGCAACCTACAGAAAGGAAAAAGTATTGTTGACTAAGGGAAAAGAGTGGAACTGAAATACAGGAGAAAAGGCAGAGGAAGAAAATGAGATCGTAGAATAAAAAGACAAAAGAAAATGGGATAAAAGGAGTCGGCATCTCCCAAGCCAATATTCACACTCCTCCCCAGTGGCAGAGCAGCAATCCCGTCAAAGAATTTGGTGGGCTTCTATAGAGTTGGAGTCCTGAATCCCAATACACTAGTGCCAGGTTTAGAGGAAATTTTAATTGGTTACAGCCGGATTTTTCTATGCACAGAGCTGAAGCCGGCCTTAGCCTCTATGACTGAAAGCCAAGGCTGCTGGGAGAAATAAAGTTAATCCCCTCCTGGCAGCTGGGCTCTCAGTGCACACGCTGGGCAGCTTCAGCATGCTGTTATTTTGTAGACTAACCCCATAGCTACAGGTTAATAGCATTTTTTTTTTTTTATGACTGGTTCCCTTTTAAGGGTCCAATTCACAAGTTTTTGCGCCAGTATTCTGTCTTAAAAAGCAACTCAAGGCTGTGCTATAATTTTGTATCTTTTGCACGTAACCACTATTTTTGTCCAGGTCCGACAAAGTGGTCAAAGCTGTGTAAGGATGGGGACATGGCAACTACCACTTGTCAAGTTCATGACAAGCGGCAGCGTTCACTAAGCCACATATCTTACTCCAGCTGGGACTGGAGTAGGACTTGTGGCAAGGCAAATACATATGTACACGCCACTCGTCCATCACTCCGGATTCATGAAGAGGTATGTGTCACCTCATGAATCAGGACTGTCTGACTCAAGCACATTTCCTCATCAAGGCTTGTGTGAACAATGCCATTCTTAAAGAATTAAGCCTTTAGGTGTTTTTAGATTCCTTTTGAATGACTGTAACACTGCTTTAATGAGATGTCATGGACGCCAATGGATTTGAGTGGAGGTTAGTTATGATGAAGCATGCAAATGATGGAGGAACATGATGGGGTCATCACTGAAGGTGGAAATGATTCTCCAAACCTCCTTCCAAAAGGACTAGATAATCCCAAAGGTCAAGTAAGATGGTTGCAAAGGAATAGTTGGAATTAAGGCACATAACTTGGAAGGGACTTTGTGGCATCTCAGGAGTGCTGTATGGCCCACTTCTTGAGTGGACACAGCCGTAGATAAATTTCTCTATTGCAGTTTTGTCGTCTTAATTTTTTCTGGAAGAATTGCACATGAGATTAGTCACACAGAGGCTAAATGTAAGACAATGGACAGTGAAGAAATGCTTTTAGACTTTAGCTGAGAAGCCTGGTGAATTTTGAGTGCGAATGAAAATGAGCTGGAGAAGGCGACGTCTCATAACGCAGCCCTGTCCATATGCCCTACTAAGGGTACTTTCACACTTGCGTTGTTTTCCTTCAGTCGCAATCCGCCCTTTTGGAAAACAACGTTAACGGATTCCGCTGTTTCCCATAGACTTGTATGGATGACGGATTGTGCCAAAAGTACCTGCGTTGCTTCCGTTGGCCGAGCGGAAGCAACGCAGCATGTAACGTTAATTGCTTGCGTCAAAATGACGCCGAGAAGCGGATTCCGTTGCTTCCATTAAAATTTATAATGGCTCCCTATGGTAGCGGATTCCGTTGCAAAGTGTTTTACAACGGAATCCGCTGCTGGATTCCGCTTATTTCTACTGAGCATGCCCAGAATGAAAAAAAACCCCGAGCCGATTCATTCCGTTAGACGGACGCCTAACGGACGCCAAACGGATGCAACGGGTCCGTTATTTCACAGGAATCAGCTAACTGATTACTGTGAAATAACGGATCCGTTGCATCCATTGATACCACAAAAATAACGGATGCGTCAAAACGACGCAGCAACGGACCCAGCGGATTTCGCCCAACGCAAGTGTGAAACTAGCCTAATATGGTCATAAAGGGGTTCACCATTTGGAGATCATATAAAGGGGTTCCACATTTGGGTAGCTGCTTCATAAAATCGCAACTTCTGCATATCTACGGTGTGTATTACGTGGTGACCTGGTGTCAATTGCCAGCATGCAATACTTCTTTTCCCAAGTAATGGCCACTACATGGAAACTGCATGGCACTTTTGGTCTGAAAGAACTTTTTTTTCTGGTTTTGCTAGGGATTATCTGGCTATATTTCTAGGCATGAAGACAGTGGCAAAGGTTTTTTTTTTTTTTTTTTCCTCTTTCATTACTGTATAGGTGAAGGGAGAGGGTTAAGAAAGATCTCACTGATTGACCAGACATGTGTTTTATGTCCGCTAGATTCCTTCTGATCGCATTCATTTTACAGTAGGTGTTGATGGCACAACTATATGGTTATATTACCCGCTGGCAACAGTCTTCTCTTTAACCCCCAGCACCAAGTCCATACATCATGAAAGCAGCGCACCCTGTGATATATTAACTCTTGATATAATGGAAATGATAACATGGGCTAATAATTATTAGCCCTTGTTATCATTTCCATTCTATCAAGAGTTGTTGTGTTGAATTATAATTCATGTGCAGCTTTGTCTTGTGGGCACGTGGTCATCTTTCTCTCTCTGTACAGGATACAGATGAAATCCAGGTTCACTATCCTGGGATGTTTGAGCTGATGAAAGATTTACAAGGCAAGTACACGTTTTATAGGATTTAAAGGTTTACTTTAAGGTTACTGTAGTAGTTTATAAAGTATTTGGCAGAAAAATGGTCAAATTTCACATTGAGTATAGTGTGAAAAACAGCGCAATCTTACCCAAATAAAGAAAGTGAATAAGAGAGTTAGCCCGCTCACCTTGTGTGGAGTATGACATGCAATCAGTATTGAAGCAATGACCGCAATGACGAGCCCGAAGGCTGAAGAAAACCATAAAAGGAACCTGGAGAAGTGTTGAACCATATGTGCTGCTGTGGACAAAAATGAAGGTCCAGTCCGGGGTGTGGACTGGACTAAAGGGGGCTTTACACGGTAGCGATATCGCTAGCAATTTGTAGCGATATCGGGCATGTAAGTACCCGCCCCCGTCGTGCATGCGATTGTTTGTGATCGCTGCCGTAGCGAATATTATCGCTACGGCAGTGTCACACATACTTACCTGGTCGGCGGCGTCGCTGTGACTGCCGAACAATCCCTCCTTCAAGGGGGAGGGACGTTCGGCATCACAGCGACGTCACCGCAACGTCACTAAGCGGCCGGCCAATCAAAGCGGAGGGGTGGAGATGAGCAGGACGTAACATCCCGCCCACCTCCTTCCTTCCGCATTGGGGCCGGCGGCAGGTAAGGAGACGTTCCTCGCTCCTGCGGTGTCACACATAGCGATGTGTGCTGCCGCATGAGCGATGAACCACCTGGATAAACAACCCTTACCGATTTTTGAGTTTGGGACGACCTTTCCATGGTGAACGATTTTCACCATTTTTGAGGTTGCTTAAGGTCGCTGGTCAGTGTCACACGCTGCGATATCGTTAATGACGCCGGATGTGCGTCACTAACAACTTGACCCCGACGACCAAACATTAACGATATCGTAGCGTGTAAAGCCCCCTTTAGAGTCTGTCTTTAGTTATATCTACCTGTTTGAAGTGACTGTGGCTGACACACATTAATAAAAAGAGGTGTATAGTGTAGGAGCATAAATTATATCATTAAAGTGAGTACTCCCTCACACTTATGTAGGGACAACAGTGAAGATATGACACATTGATACAATGGACTTTGGTCAATATACAGCTGGTAAAAATTTGGTGTGCACTCTAAATAATTCAACACACAGCCATTAATGTCTATACTACTGACCACAAAAGTGAGTAGACCCCTAAGTGAAAATGGCCAAATTGTGCCTAATTACTCTTGTAATTGTCATGTGACTCTTTTTAGTGTTACAAGGTCTCAGGTGTGAATGGGAGCCAGTGTGTTACATTTCATGTTATCACTCACACACTCTCATACTGGTCACTAGGAGTTCAACATGACACCTCATGGCAAATAATTCTCTGAGGACAACTTTGACCACTGAGAACCCCACCCAATGTTTGGTTGATTCCTATTTACACAATTGGAAAACTGAAAGCAATTATGGACACAACATGCAATGTAAGGCATAAGTTTTCGTTAAAGTTCAAACGCACAGCTAAAGCTTCTTCTGTGTTCAGTTTACCATGTTTGTTTTACTTTGTATTGTTAGTAGAGCTGAGTAAACCTGAGGTTCGGGGCTCATATCGAACACAGACTTTACAAAATAAAACCAACACAGAGTTTAGGTTCGGCGTTCAAATGCTTTATGTAAGCAAACCACTAGCATGAGCATCAGTGTGCTCGGGTACGCTCGGTGCTTAGCCCAGTGTGAGCCGCCTGCAGTGTTCGATCAGCGCACACTGAGGGTAACAATAGCGTGCTCGGATATAGTGTGCACTAAAAAAAAAGGGAGAAAACCTCACCCGGAAGTGATCTGTTTGTCTGGCCGCATGTAGGCCGAGACCTGAACTGCCCAATAAGTGACCTCCTTTGGGATTCAAGTCAAATCTGGGTCCTAAACTGAACTTTAGATAAAGTTCGGCTTAACCCGCCGAACCAAACTTCAAGGGGTCGTTTAACTGTATTTATAAGGATACAGAAGGAGGCTCAGAAACACTACTTCTTGTTTAGATACTAACAAACTTATTAACATCATTCAAGATGTCAAATATAGAAGCTTCTGTTATAAGTCAGGGCAGTAGTCTTAAATGTAAAGGTGACACATTCTTGATTTGCAAAAACGTCTAAGGAACAGTGACTGAAGCACTGCCTTTCAATCATTGCTGGTCAACATCTAGATATGTCTCTATTTTCAAAGAGTCAAGGGCAACCAAGTAAGAAAAAGGAGGAAAAATCCGGTATCTGCAAAAATTGACATTGAAACATAGCTTTAATTATTTTTTCTATTAAAACCATGGTATAAAAATAGTTTTTAAAGCCTATGTAGACAAGAATCACCATCTACGCTTTTCGAACAAAAATAAACTTTCCTTAGTAGTTGCTCAACATATGTAGATGGTGTTTCTTGTCTACATATGCTTTAATACTATTTATGTACCACTGTTTTAAAAAAAAAAAAATAATTAAAGCTATGTTTTAATGGCAATTTTTGCAGATGCCGGATTTTGCCTCCTTTTTCTTACTTGATATCCACCTGGTAGCCGGCCAGAATCTCTGTGCAGTGCGCCCATGCCAATGCCAGTTTCTGGTGAGCTGTTACTACTGTTTTTGTTTCTTTTGTCAAGAGCAAGCAGACTGTAAGGCTGGGGTCACACAGTCATTAATGCGAGTGAATCGCATGACACTCAGCTCCTGCTCTGCTGGAGTGTAAGCAGAGTGTCATGTGACTGTGCTGCGGAGGAGAGGGAGGGATTGATCTCCCTATCTCTTTATCAGCTGATACAATTCTCACACTGCACTTGCATTACACCAGTGTAATGCGAGTGCAATGCAATGTTTCTCTCGCACCCATAGACTTGTATTGGTGCAAATGAAAACAAATCTGATTCCACCCGCAGCTTGCTGCCATTGTTTTCTCAGCCCGATTAGGGCTGAAAAAAAAAATAGCTCATGGGAGCAGCCCCATAGAGTAACATGGGTCCGGGTGGAATGCGATTTTATTACATTTCTACTCACTCCGTTTTTCTCGATGTGTGTGCTCAGCCTAAAACTCAACCACCTGCCTCCTCCCTGCACGTGAAAGACTTCTGAACATGCTGTCAAAATTATTCCATGTCTGAAACTAGAGGTGAACCAGTGACTATTGTCTCCCTATTTTATTTGCACTGACCGATTGATGTCCTAGTTGTGCCACCACACCGGACTTCAATGTATGTGTCTCAAATTACCTTGGGAGACTCTCTTGGGAGGTGTCTATGATGTCGTCTTCCTGCTAGATATTGCCCTCCCGGATTAGGATTGCTTTCTGTCTGAGTGTAAGTTTCACAAGATATTGCCTAGTTATAGAGGCAGGTATTGAACCAATACTTGGGGTCAACAGCGTCCATTGGCACAAAGAAAGCAAATCTGACTAGAAATTGTTGAGTTAGGATCAACAAAACATTAGGAAATGGTGTTATCACAGGAAGGGAGAAGCTTTTACCCCGTAAGGACAGGGACATTTTTTTGTTTGTGCTCTTGCCTTCCAAAAGCCACATTTCCATTTTTGGGTTTTCTCTTTAGTAGGATGTGTTGACACCATTTATTTTGCCATATAATACTCTGAAAAAAATGCAGAAAACATCCTAAGTGTAGTGAAATGGATAAAAAAAATATATTTTTTTTGTGTATTTACATCCTTTATTGTGGTAAAAATTACCTGTCAACCTGATTCTCCTGTTCAGTATGATTATGGCGATGCCGTACTTAAAAAAAATTCTGTTTGTGACAAAGTGAAGTGAAGGTAGGCATGTCGGTCACTAGTATGTCAGGGCAACTTCAATAGTCAGTTTGTTTGCCTTCAGGAAAAATATAGGATGTAGGGGTGTCCTTACTTTTTTAAACTGTGTAATATCTATATTTTATAGGTTGTTTCCCGTCTAAAGTTTTCATTTTAAACCAGATTTTTGTTCTCCCCAGTTATGGTGATTTAGGAAGAGTAGAAAAGAAAGTAGAAATATATAGAAAAAAACTCTGTACAGGCACAAAAACTAACCAGTACACAAAAAATACAGAGTGCATGAACTGCACTGGAGTTCACAATAAACCTCAAACAATCAGAGGTGCTTGCTAACACAAACGTGAAAAGATGTTTATTGAAATAGTGCTTCTAACAACATTTAAAAACAGCAGAACCCACAATTGAGGGTATCCAGCACAATACACCCATGGGTACAGACAACCGGTATAAGGCTAGGTTCACACACTGCGTTTTTTTGACGCTGCGTTTTTGTGCGTTTTTTGCGGCAAAAACGCACACGCGTCAAAAAACGCACGCGTTTTGCCGCGTTTTGGTGCGTTGTTTTGCTGCGTTTTTGCTCACTGCGTCTTTATGCGTTTTTTTATCAGTGAACAAAAAAAAAAAGGTCTGATGTAATTTCCTTCTTCAATGTGTTCTTCATTCTCCACTAGTGTATGCAGAAGAGCAGACAGCTGCAGAACTACAAGGCTCAGCATACTCCATCCAATAGTGTATGCAGGAGAGCAGACAGCAGCTGCAGAACTACAAGGCTCAGCATGCTCCATCCAGGACTGTATGCTTGAGGGAGAGTCAGGGGGAGCAGACCTACAAGGCTCAGCATCCTCCATCCAATAGTGTATGCAGGAGAGCAGACAGCAGCTGCAGAACTACAAGGCTCAGCATGCTCCATCCAGGACTGTATGCTTGAGGGAGAGTCAGGGGGAGCAGACCTACAAGGCTCAGCATCCTCCATCCAATAGTGTATGCAGGAGAGCAGACAGCAGCTGTCGAACTACAAGGCTCAGCATCCTCCTTCCAGGACTGTATGCAGGATTTCTTTGCCCCCCCCCCCCCAAACAAAAAAAAAATGACGTGGGCTTCGCCATATTTTTGTATGCTAGCCGGGTACAGCAGGCAGGTACGGGCTGCCCCCAACCCCCAGCTGCCTATTTGTACCTGGCTGGGAACCAAAAATATAGGGAAGCCCTTTTTTTTAAAATTATTTCATGAATTTCATGAAATAATTTAAAAAAAAATGATGAGAGCTTCGCCCAATTTTTGAGTCCAGCCGGCTACAACTAGGCAGCTGGGGATTGGAATCCACAGTGCAGGGTGCCCATGCTTTCTGGGCTCCCCCGCTGTGAATTGCAGTCCCGCAGCCACCCCAGAAAATGGCGCTTTCATAGAAGCGCCATCTTCTGGCGCTGTATCCAACTCTTCCAGCTGCCCTGATGCCGGGTGGCTCGCTGGGTAATAATGGGGTTAGGGCTAGCTGTATAGCTGGCCCTAAGCCCGAAATTCATGGTGTCACGCCAATATTAGACATGGCCACCATGAATTTCTAGTAAAGATAAAAAAAAAAACACAACACACAGAAAAATATTTTTATTAGAAATAAAACACAACACAATTAGTGACTCCATCTTTATTGAAATAAAGAACCCCCCTCCGCAGTAATCCTTGGTCAGGGTCCCGCGCCGTCCAATCCGGATCATCTGATCGGTTTGCTGGAAGGCAAAGCGATCAGATGATGTGTCAGGATCAAGTGCCTGAATCCCATCACACATCAGCTGATTGTATAAAAGCTGTTTATACAATCAGCAGATGCATCGGTGCAAAAAAAAAAATAATACTCACTTATGTGCTGATTACCGGCAGCTCCTGGAGCGATGGGGCGGGAGTCTGATCCCGTCCGATCGCTGCAGCAGCTGCCGGTAATAAGGGATGAAGTCTCCTGACGCATCCGCTGATACCGGCCGGGCCAGGTCCTGCATCCATCGGAGGTTTCCCGGCCGTCTGCACACAGCCGGAGCGGGGGTGGCGATACCGTGAGAGGAGATGGGAGCGGGCATGGCACCGGGAGGCTGCAGACAGGTGAGTATAACTTTTTTTTTTTTTTTTTCTACTGTTAACTTTTGTTTTCGCAGCCGCTTCCACCTCCTGCCTGTACATGGCGCCGCACGGCAGCATACATGCACAGGACGGGAGGTGGAAGCGGCGGTGACGGTACCGGGAGGATTCACGCTTCTGTATATACTGACAGAAGGAATCCTCTTCCTGTACTCGTCACTTTATTACCCACCTCCTGCGTTTATAGCTGCGTTTTAGAAACGCACCGAAACGCAGCTATTTGCATTTCTCATTGCGTCTTTCAACATCCCATTGAACTCAATGGATGAAAAGCGCAGTGAAAAACGCGGGAATAATTGACATGCTGCGTTTTTGTGGCACCACAAAAACGCAGCTGAAAAAAAACGCTGTGTGCAGACAGCAAAAATGAAAACTCATAGACTTTGCTGGGGAAGCAAAGTCATGCAGTTTTCTGAGCAAAAACGCACCCGAAAACTGCGCAAAAATGCCGCGAAAAACGCACTGTGTGAACTTACCCTAAAGCTGCTAACATGACACAAGGGCAAACAGAAATTATAAAGATAAATCTACATATAAAGTATAATATTACCATATGAACAAGAGATCACAGTGGCCCTAAGGTACAAAAGGTTAATGGAGCAGCATGAGACACATGGTGTATGGAATAGAAAGGCCCAAAATAGAAATAGATTTAGGAATAGTGGAAAAGCTCCGTACTGAGCAAGTCCAGTGACTATGGCCGGTTTTACACATCCGGCTTTTCACCGGTTTGCCAGTTCCGGTGCACGCCAGTACAGTGTATATTGGCAGCGCTGCAACTTCCGAGTCACATGACAGCATGTGACCGGAGCTTGTCGCGCTGCCACTGTACTGTATACACTGTACTGGCATGCGCCGTTACCGGCAAACCGGCGAAAAGCCGAATGTGTGAAACCGGCCTAAACCGAGCATTACTTCTGATGGTAAATTGTGGTACGTGGACATCTGAGTGTAGTCAGCCAAATGACATGGCTGCTAAGTAACTAGAAAAAAGTAGGCCTAAAGACCTGCTCTGGACTATTACCAAGTTGAACCTGCCAGGAACAAATAGATTTCTAGATTTTATGGTCACTCTGCAATAGTGAGGCACATGAGGAGCACCTGTGCGTAAAGCTAGTCCCTGTAATTCACCCTAGAATTCACCCTAGCCTTGTACAAAAGACTGCACCAGCCTGTCTACCCCGAGATTACCATACCTGTGAGAAGAATGTGATCTGAGACAGTGATAGAGACCGTTCCCTGTGTGCCGTGTGGCGCTGTGGCCTTAGACAGTGAGAGCAGCTGTGGGTAGGAGTGACTATCTCTGCTATGGGCCTAGACAGTTCTGAAGTGATGAAATCTGCCATGAACTTAGAATGACAGTAATGTGTCCTGATTCAGGCACTCTCATGGCCTTAGACGGCAAGATGAAACACTGAAAAATCACTGGAGTCCTAAGCAAAATGAGAGGATGAGTCTCTGGACAGTGTCCTGCATAGCTGAAAGAGTACAAAGTGTGCCCTGATCATTCCCTGAAACGTCAGTCGTTGAGCCATTTATTTTATGGTGGAAATTGCCCCCTTTTGAGTGAAAGAGATTTTCTGTCTTACTTTGCAACTAACAAGCTCTTTTGCCCCAATCTTGAAGTGTACCCGCAAAACATATAAAAAGAAAAAAAAATCCTTCAAGTGTATCACTCCAAAGCATTCATTTTCATTACAATATAACTTTTAATTTGCAAAAGGTAAAAATGGTCACCATGTGTAAGTCCGACAGACAATGAAGTTCAAATGGTGGTCAGCATCAGACTTTTTTTTTTTTTTTTATATATATATATTATATATACACTTAGACCATTATAAAGGCATATTGCATACTGAAACGCGTTGTCTGATACTGACCGTTATTTGAATTTCATTGTCTGTCGGACCTACACATGGTGGCTATTTTTTCCTTTTGCAAATTAAAAGTTATATTTTAATGAAAATAATGCTATGGAGTGATACGCTGGAAGGATTTTCTTTTTTGTTTGTCAGAGTGTGCTTCTATCCTCTATCTTCGTGCCGTATCCTCCAGACATCTAGCCATCATGCCGGACGTCTGACTGGGGTGTTTATATGTTGCGTGCAAAATGTATAGACTGCTTATGTTGATTCCTGTAGAATATTTTGCCTTTTGCTCTTTTACTAGACAGGTCTCCCAGTTACTACTTACTCTCATGTGCACCCTATCAGTTGTTGCGCTCCTTTTTCTTTTCTTTCTTTGCAGCTTAGGTTTACCCCCTATATGTTTCTGTTTTTCTTCTGCTTGTATAATTGTCTTATTTTAATGCTATTTCATGTTGATGTTTTCTTTTTTTATCTTAAAAAAAAAATAAAATAAATAAATTCAAATAACGTTTGTCCTTCATGTAGTTGATAGGTTTTATCTATGCATTTTACTTAGTAAAGTTGTTCAAGTTAATCGTGATGTGTCTTTGACCCTACATATGGGTGGAGGATGCCATCATGACTGACAGAGGGCCACACACAAGTTTTGACCCACATACAAATACAGACCTTTTCCTGGTCTATCAGTGATCATGGGTCGATTTCTCCTATTGTAACGCTGTCTGTTGCAACATAATAGAATTGAGTCGAAATGACAGGGCAGTAAATACTCCGGCTTATGAGGTCACATATACAGTCTAATTCGAGGTTAGAATTTGTATATCTGCATAAGGTTGTTCAATATTCTGGTCATCTGACACTGCAGCCAATCTGTGGCCTCAGTAGGCAGATCACTGGTGGCCGTAACATCATGGTTTTCAGTCCAGCATAGACTGTCAAGAGCGGCAGTGCTGGAGGAGGGAACAGATCACAGTGTAACTATTTTTTTTTTATTTTTAGCAAAAAAAAAAACAAAAAACAAATGGGTCAGCTCACCATACTGGGGGTTAGGCTAGTTTACACATCCAGCTTTTCGCCGGTTGGCCGGATTCGGCGCATACCAGTACAGTGTATACAGTACAGTGGCAGCGCTGTAACTTCCGGGTCACATGACAGCATGTGACCGGAGCTTGTCATGCTGCCACTGCACTGTATACACTGTACTGGCATGCGCCGAATCCGGCAAACCGGCGAAAAGCCGTATGTGTGAAACTAGCCTTTCCTGCATCTGTCTCCCATTATATGCCCAGGATCCCTGCACGGACTCCACCATAGCTAGCTACACAGACTTTGTATGGCAGAAGAATAATCCAGCTGGGAATCCTCAAAGGCAATATTAGAATGTAACTTTTATTCCATTATGATAAAATCACAGGCAATAATACACTGACTTAATATAGGAGTCTAAGCAGACTACACATTTCGGCATGGTGTCGCCTTCTTCAAAGTCTACACAAACACTGAGGTCTTCGAGTAGACCAGTGTTCCCTAACTCCGGTCCTCAAGAGCCACCAACAGCGCATGTTTTATGGTTTTCCTTAGTATTGCACAGATGAAAATGTAATCACCTTATCAAGTGCTGACTCCAACACCTGTGCAATACTAAGGAAATCCTGAAAACATGCCCTATTAGTGGCTCTTCAGGACTGGAGTTGGGGAACACTGGTGTAGACCGTGAAGAAGGCGACATCATGCCTAAAAGTATAGTCGTCTTAGACTGCTATATTAAGTCAGTGTACTAATACCTGTGATTTTATCATAATGGAATAAAAATTAAATTCTAATATTGCCTTTGTGGATGCCCAGCTGTATTTTTTTTCTCTTTTATTTTTAGTTGTGTGGGTTTTTTTTTGTTTTTTTTTTTTATTCTTTCTCCAGGTTCTTTTCCCCTGTAAAATTTAAAATATACTAGAGAACCTATTTAACGTTTTTGTCTTTTTTTTTTTTGCACTTACTGCAAGTTGTTCGTTCTTCATGGTAGAAATTCTTTTAATGTTTCCATCTTTTTCCATGATTTTTCACATTCTAACCTAAAAAGAATATGAAGCAGATGGGGAAATTAAAGTAATTTGTATTCTTGTGTTGCTCTAGGTATGGGCGAGAGCAACTGTGCCTGGAACAGGAGATGCCTTCTGCACAGAGATTCAATGCTCGCAGCTGCGGCCATATATCGAGGTATCCTGCTGCCCTGCTACAATCCTTTTTGTTTTTAGATCTTTTATTCCTGGTCTTCCTTGGTTGCTGTAAGAAGCAGAGCACTCTGACTTTACGCTGTTTATTACTGCATCAGTGGTTTGAATCTTCTTTGTCTGTTTCCAAGAACTAAAAGGAACAACCTCTTCTATGGTTTTGTCAGAAATTATATTTCCCTTGAGTAGCTTCTGTGACTCGGCTCCTTTGTCCGTTCTTAGATGCAATCTTAGGCCTAATTCAGATGTCATTTTTTTCACTTGTGTGTTGCAGCCATGATTTTCACTCCTAGACCACGTATAGATAATTTTATAGATGCGCTAAGTCCAGATGGCTGCATCAGTCTATATTTAATTTCCTTTGATCCAATACACAAATGTGTTCTTGACGTACATTTCCTTATTCTGTAGAGATGTATGGCGAGGAGGATGGCTCCGTACCTGCTACATTTCAGATCTACTGTATGATCGGGTGGAAGCCTCACGAATCACAGGTAAACTAATACTATTAATAGATACCGGTATTCTCCTGCAATTTATCTCAGATCTGCAGTTTGAAAAATCCTAACTGTGTGGAGTATACACGCTATTAGGATTCGGCCCCGCCTGCTGGTTCATCATGTCACCAAAAGTTATGCAATTGGAGGTCATGCACCAACCAGCTTCAAACATCTTTTTTTTATTTTTCTCTTGCATGAAAAATAAGGTTTTTTATTTTCCAATGTGTTGGACCTTGTTTGCGTGTTGGTTCAATTTTTTTTTTTTTTTTTTAGATATATATTTTATCTTCCATATGTGTTGCAATCATATTCCAATAATAGACATGGTCATAGCTGCCCCATTGTGGAGAACAAGTTCTCCTACAAATGGCACATGGATGATATTTTTGTTTTTTTGTTTTTCTTTTTTTTCCCCCACGGGGTCATGACCTGCATTGATAAGTTTAATCTGCAACATTCTGTGATGGACGTTGATCCAGGGAACTAGTCTGATTGCTGTTTGTGGAGTCGGGAAGGAATTTTTTCCCCGAAGGTGGTGCTTACTATCTGCCCCATGAGGTTCTTGTCTTCCTCTGGATCAACATGTTAGGTTAGGTCATGGGTTGAACTCGATGATCTTAAGTCTACATTCAACCTTAAACACTATGAAACATGGATCAAAGTAGGACGTTTCCGGTTTTGCATTTTTTTTATTATTTATTTTTTTTTAGCTGGTATGAAAAGCCACATTTATGTTAATGGATCCATGTTCTATCCATAAAAATGACAACACACCTACCAGAAAAAAACTGATGGTTGAAACCAGCCAAACCGTGTATATATTACACACTTCTGTAAATCTGCAAGCTGCAGTGCATGCCGAAACGTTCCTATATCTTTGTGTACCATGTTTTTCCGAAAATAAGACCTCCTCGAAATATAAGCCCTAGAAGGAATTTTCAGCATTTTTGGTGTACGGCTTAAATATAAGCCCTACCCTCAAATTAAGCCCTAGTCACGGTTCAATAATGAATTGTCCATGCAGCTAAAATACTTAAAGAATACTGCAGGAAACTTCATTATAGAAAATGGACACCCCCAAAAGAGAGAAGACAGAAGACCCCGCAATCATACTCACCATACGCTGAGCGGGAGGACCTGCAGTTTAACACACACCCACACACATCAAATCGTACACACAGTCACACATCAGAAAACACACACACACACACACACACACACACACACACACAGTCACCACATCCGGCGATACCAATTGCTTCCGGCCGGCAGGGGAACCTGGTACGCAGTGCAGTGGATTGCATAGAGGACCTGCAGGGAAACGCATCGAGGCATTCCACCACGGAGTCCTCCATGCGTTCCACCGCAGGTGCTTACGCCCCACTACAATGCGTCCTATCTTTCCCTGCTGGCTAGAAGCAATCGGTATCAACAAATATGGTGTGTGTGTGTGTGTGTGTGTGTGTGTGTGTGTGTGTGTGTGTGTGTGTGTGTGTGTGCGCGCGTGATTGGATGTACACGAGTGTGTCGGCCAGATGCAGGGAAGTAAAGCTGTGGATCATACCTGCTGGAAGCGCCCAGCAAAGATCACAGGAGGAGCTGGGAGCCATGCAGATGTCTGGGATCTGGCAAGAATGATTCTAGTGCTTTTTCCGGGGCAAAAAAAAAAGTATAAGACAGTGTCTTTAATTTTGGAAAAACATGGTATATATGGGCCAAGGCCTATGATCGCATGATTATAGTATGTCCATTCTCAACCATTGATCCATATAAAGAGGTCTACCAGTTCAGCTATGTGCACATGGTGCGTTTTTGATACGATTTTTTTTTTTTTTTGGAGAAATCTCCATGCCTATCCTAAAGCTGGCAAAGTCTGAGATTTCTGAAGTGCTGTATGCACGTTGCTTTTTTTTCCTCGCAGATTTAGTTGTTGGGGCATTTTTCTGCATTTTTTTTAGCATTTTCAGCCATTGACGTCATTAAAAAAAAAAAAATAAAAAGCGCACTTTTTGGTGCTTTTTTTTCTGCCAGAAGGTGCAGATTTTGATGCAGAAAATTTCTGCACCAAATCTGCTGCGTATGTACATAGATTTAAACCATGTCATATGTTTGTCCACAGTACAATATTAGGATAGCCATATGACATTTCCTGAGCCATTCTCAATCACTTTCACTAAGTGGTGCATTACTCCAGAGCCTATAAGTTGATGGCTACTTCGTCTCTACGAACTCAATACGGATATTGTTTCCAAAAGTGCAAGACAATCAGCAAACCACCAAAGTTTTTGAAAAACTGTGCCCCGTATCCGTGCTGTGCACAGAATATTTCTTGCAGAATGATGACTGTTTCCCCGGTGTCCATGTCCGTCAGCCTATAAATGAGAGCGGTTACTGCTTTCTGTTTGTCGCTGTTATTTAACAACTGGAACAATTTATACCGCTTTATATTCAATACATTCAGTGTTTTTCGGTCCACAAAGCAGTCGCGCTCCCATTACCTGTACTGCGTACAATGAGATTGTTCAATTTAGCCGGAGTGCTCCACAAGAAAATTACTAACAGACCTGAAACATTTTTCACTCTCGCTCTCTCACTTTGTACTTTCAGGCAAAGCCGGCCAAGAGAGGCTCCGCCACAATGTCATTTGGAGAACTCGGAAAAGCAAATGAAATTGTGTCGAAATCTAAAAAAGATGACACCTAAA